>NC_080542.1:13285900-13556682 GCF_028640845.1 Ahaetulla prasina
GCAGTACTGTGCAGCAATAAATGTTATTTTTAGGTCCTGGCCACAAGTAAAGTAAGTTGTTTTTATATGGGGATCCTAATGGTTCATTAATTTGGTATATGGACCAAGGTACCTGTCTCACACCCCCTTATAGAATCAACATCACATAGGATGTGAGCCAGGTCTTCTACCTCTGCCGCTCCACAAATGCACAGACGCTCACTGTACGGTATAGAATGAAATCTTCCATATCTGACCATTGTGTCAAGGTGTTCAAATCTCACTCACGTAAATATCTCCCTAAGATATTTTGGCAGTTGTAACTTCAAATAGATGCCTACTTGAAAAGTATGTTTGTATTTGCTCAGCCATTTCAAGTTACCCACCTTACTAAGGATGGCTATATCATTGTGTGCTTCTTTTGTGCTTCTTTTTTCTGAATTGTTCTCCTGTTATGTAAGAGACAGGAAGTACACTGCTTCTTACAAAATTTGTTAGTTTGGTGAATATTGTATATTTAGAATAGAATAGAATAGAATAGAATAGAATAGAATAGAATAGAATAGAATAGAATAGAATAGAATTTTTTATTGGCCAAGTGTGATTGGACACACAAGGAATTTGTCTTGGTGCCTATGCTCTCAGTGTACATAAAAGAAAAGATACGTTCATCAAGGTACAACATTTACAGCACAAATGATGGTCAATATATCAATATAAATCATAAGGATTGCCAGCAACAAAGTTACACTCATACAGTCATAAATGGAAAGAGATTGGTGATGGGAACGATGAGAAGATTATTTATTTATTTATTTTTATTTATTTTCTCACAACAATATATAAGTATCATACAGAAAAGATTATATAGTGTATAAACATATATATGAGTAAATAATAGGAGGTATAAACATATATATATATAAGAAGAAGAAAAAGCAAAACAATAGGACAGGAACGGTAGGCACGTTTGTGCTCTTATGCACACCCCTTATGGTCCTCTTAGGAATGGGGTGAGGTCAATATTAGAAAGTTTTTGGTTAAAGATTTTGGGATTATGGGAAGAGACCACAGAGTCAGATAAAGTATTCCAAGCACTCATGATTCCGTTACAGAAGTCGTATTTTCTGCAATCTAGATTAAAGCGGTTAACATTAAGTTTAAATCTATTGGTTGCTCTTGTATTATTGCAATTAAAGCTGAAGTAGTCTTTAACAGGAAGGACATTACAATAGATGATTCTATGAGTTAAACTTAGGTCTTGTCGAAGGCGACGGAGTTCCAAGTTTTCTAAGCCTAGGATTTCAAGTCTGGTGGGAGAAGGTATTTTGTTGTATTCAGAGGAATGAAGAATTCTTCTTGTAAAATATTTCTGGACTTGTTCAATTGTATTGATGTCAGAAATGTGGTGAGGGTTCCAGACAGTCGAGCTGTATTCTAGAATTGGTCTAGCAAATGTTTTATATGCTCTGGTTAGTAGTGTAGTGTTTTTGTAAAAGAAGCTACGCAAGATTAGGTTTAGAACTCTTAGAGCCTTTTTTGCTATGTAGTTGCAGTGGGCTTTGGCACTTAGATCATTTGATATGAAAACTCCAAGGTCTTTAACAGGGTGGGGGTCATCTGCAAGGTAATGTCCATCAAGTATGTACTTAGTGTTTGGGTTCTTTTTTTCAATATGTAAGACTGAGCGTTTGCTGGTTGAGATTTGGAGTTACCAAGTTTTAGACCAAGCGGTTAGATGATCAAGGTCTTTTTGAATGGCAGATGTATTGTCTGTGGTGTTAAATAGTTTGACATCATCAGCAAAGAGAACACAATTACTTGAGATATGGTCACAAAGATCATTTATATATAGTATGAAGAGTGTTGGTCCAAGAACGCTGCCTTGAGGAACACCAGTCTTGACAGGAACAGGATTTGATAGGGCATTGCCAGTTTTGACCACTTGTTGTCTGTTAGACAGAAAAGCAGATATCTATTTGTGAAGGGGTCCCGAAATGCCATAGGATTTTAGTTTTAGGAGAAGTTTATCATGTACTACTGAGTCAAAAGCTTTGCAGAAGTCTATGTATATTGCATCTATTGTTTTGCCTTGATCAAGATTTGTAGTCCATATGTTTTTACAGTGGAGAAGTTGTAAGTTGCGTGATAATTTTTTCCAGAAACCAAATTGTTTATTAGAGAGTAGGTTGTTTGTTTCTAAGTGTGAGGTGATGGAATGGTTGATGATTGATTCCATGACTTTGCAGGTGATGCAGGACAGAGAGATTGGTTTGTAATTTTCGACTAAGCTGGGGTCTCCTTTTTTGAAGATTGGGATAACTGTGGCTAGTGACCAAAGTTTAGGAAGGGAACTGGTAGTGAAAGCTTTATCAAAGATTATGCTTAGGGGTTCTGCTATATTAGTGGGAAGTTTTTTTAAGAAGTATGCACATAGTCCATCGGGTCCAATAGAAAGTGATGGTTTCAAGTTATGAAGAGCTTTTCCAACATTATCTTCTGTGAAATCCATATGTATTAAGTCGTCATACTCATTGCTGGTACGTTTTGGGAATGTCGGATATGAGTCATCGCTGTTAACAAAAACTGAGCCAAAGAATATGTTGAAGAGGTTTGCTTTAACTGTTTCGTCATTGCATTCTTTGCTGTTAGAATCTTTTAGTGGTGGGATGGATCTTGAGTCTTTAAGTTTATTGTTGACAAAATTATAAAAGGCACGATTGGAATTTGTGCGCAGAAGGACCTCTTCTTGCTTGGTGTGATAATTTGTGCATTCAGTTTTTATTTGGTTGCATATGTTCCTGTAGCGGTTTTTGAAGTTTGCTACATAGCCTTTTTTGTTTCTTCTCCAGAGGGATTTTATTTTTTTTGATTGAAGCTTTTTTATTGATATGGGTAATTTGTTTTACGTACCACAAACGACTACCTGATCTTGGTAGTCGTTTGTGGTACGTATAGTTTAATGTCTCTATTGATTTCAAGTAGGAAAACTCTATAATGGTCTTCAGCAGTTATATAGGTTGCGAACAGATTTTGCCAGTCCAGGAATGAGAGATTGTTGTCTATAAGGTCATAGTTGGCTTTTTTGAAGTTGTAGTTAGGAATACTATTGTTATGACGATTTAAGTAAGGACGTATATTGTGACGAAAGTCAATCATGCAGAAAAAGGTTCTTTAATTTGTAGTCCATAAATTGAGTTTGTGTTGTTGCAGAAGATGAGGTCAAGGCAATTGTTGAGTCTTGTATTATTAGTTACAAGTTGTTCGAGACTTAGGTTTGTAACAGCGTTGTATAGTGTAGTATGGATTGGATCAGTTGTACATTCATTAGTTATCCAGTTAATGAGAGGTAGATTTAGGTCACCCAGGAAGATGAAAGGATATGGGCAAGAGGTAGCCCATGTTAGCAGTGAGGTTAACATATTTGCATGAGTAATATCGCAGTCAGGGGCTCTGTAACATAGTAAGAATCGAAGAGTGGTGTTAAGGAATAGGTTGCATACAATAGTTTCAGGAAGAGAGAGTTTATGTGCAACTTGAATGTTTTTTAGGTTCAGTGACTTTTTGTAAAAGATAGCCACTCCACCACCTCTTCGGTTATCACAATCTGATTGATAAACCTGATATTCTTTGTTTGTAACAATGGAGTCAGGAAGGGATGAGTTCAGCCATGTTTCACAAATAAATATGATATCAAATGTACCACTGTTTAACAAGAGGATAAATTCAGGTAATTTGTTAACAATGCTTCTTGCATCAATTTGCATTTGAGATCTGTAGTGATTGGTGTAGAAGAGGTAAGGGGCGTGCATACCTAGTTTTGTATGTTGGTTGGTTGGGGGTTGTGTATAACAGGTGGTTGTATAGGTTGTTGGATGGGTAGATGGATGGTTTGGGAGGTGAGTGTTTGGATGTTGGGTACTTGAGTGTTTGTTGAGATGTTTGGTTGGATGGTTGTTTGGGTGGCTGGTTGGCTGGTAGGTTGGATGGTTGGTTGGGTGGCTGTTTGGGTGGCTGTTTGGATGGATTGTTGGATGGCTGTTTGGGTGGCTGGCTGGATGGCTGTTTGGATGGCTGGTTGGAAGGTTTGTTGGATGGCTGGTTGGTTAGTTGGATGGATGGATGGATGGTAGGATGATGGGTGCTTGATTGAATATTGGGATGGCTGGTTGAATGTTTTGAGTGATGGGGGGTTTGGAGGTGATTTTTTGATTGTAGGTTTTATTTTTTATGCAATCAGCACGATAGTCAATGTATAGGTTGGATTCATCATTGTCTTGTCTTCGTTTAAGTTCTGTGCAAAGTTCACGAGAACGTATCCGTTGTAGAAAAGATAGATCAGGACATGATCTAAGTTTACTGTAGGCAGAGTTGGTTTTAGCAATTGAGTTTATAGTATAAATGAACTTACGTTTGCTGTCCTCATTTATGCATGTAACTCTACAAAATCTTGTAATAATAGTAGTGCAGATTTAGTAAATAGTTTGACAGTGTTGATTGTTTTGGTTGCACCACAAGGCTAGCTGTTCAACCTCTCATCTATATGCAGATTCGTCATTGTCTCGAATGAGACCAATCACTGTTGTGTCATCTGCGAACTTCAGTAGCTTAACAGATGGATCGTTGGAGATGCAGTCATTGATATACAGAGAGAAGAGAAGTGGGGAGAGCACACAGCCTTGGGGGGCCCCTGTGCTAATTGTACAGGTATTTGATGTGATCTTGCTTAGCTTCACCTGCTGCTTCCTGTTTGTTAGGAAGCTTGTGATCCACTTACAAGCCTGTTCCGGTACCTGTAGCTGGTTTAGCTTAGTTAGGAGAATGTCTGGAATGATGGTATTGAATTCTGAACTAAAGTCTACAAAAAGGACCCTTGCATAGGTCTTTGGAGACTCAAGATGTTGTAGGATGTAGTGCAGAGCCATATTAACAGCATCATCTGTTGATCTATTTGCTCGGTATGCAAATTGCAAGGGGTCTAACAGCGGATCCGTGATGGTTTTCAGGTAGGAAAGCACTAGCCTTTCAAAGGTTTTCATGACTACAGATGTTAAAGCAACTGGTCTGTAGTCATTCAGTTCCTTGATGGTGGGCTTCTTCGGCACTGGGATGATGGTAGAGCATTTGAAGCAAGAAGGAACATAACACATCTCTAGTGATTTATTGAAAATATGGGTGAAGATGGGGGCCAATTGGTCAGCACAGACTTTTAAGCAAGAAGGAGTTATCTTGTCTGGGCCTGGAGCTTTTCCTGGCTTTTATCTGTGAAATAGGTCCTGCATTTCCTTTTCTGTGATCACTCGGGTTGTGAACCCAATGAAATGGGGTCAGTTGTAGGAGGCTTGGCTGTTGTTGGTGTGTCTGAGATGGGGGTTGTGGAGATAGGTGGCTGTAGTTTCCTTTCAAACCTGCAGTAAAACTCATTCAGGTCATCTGCCAGTTGTTGATTACCTTCAGCCTGGGAAGGAGGTTTGCCATAGCCGGTGATATTTTTAAGAGTTTTCCACATGTTTGCTGGTTCATTTGCTGAAAACTGATTCTTTAGCTTTTCAGAGTAGCTTCTTTTTGCTGCTCTGATCTCCCTTGTTAGTGCATTTCTGGCCTGATTGTACAGCATTTTATCACTTTTTCTGTAGGCTTCCTCTTTGGAATGTCGTAGCTGCTTAAGTTTAGGTGTGAAGCAAGGTTTGTTGTTCCTTGTAGGTACACATAGGTCTTCACAGAAGCTGACATATGATGTTACAGTATCTGTGAGTTCATCCAGGTCTGCAGAGGTATCTTCAAAAATATTCCAATCAGTGCAGTCAAAGCATGCCTGTAGCTTTAATTTTGACTCCTCCGTCCAGGTCTTCACTGATTTAATTGTTGGTCTTGTGGTTTTAAGTCTTTGCCTGTAAGCAGGTACAAGGTGAATCATGCAATGATCAGAGTGTCCTACAGCTGCACGTGGTAAAGACCGATAAGCATCTTTTAGTGTTGAATAGCAATCGTTGAGAGTATTCTTGCCTCTGGTGAGACAATTGACATGCTGAAAGTATTTTGGAAGCTCTTTCCTTAAGTTTGCCTTGTTTAGATCTCCCAAAACAATGGCCAGTGAATCAGGGTGTTTGGCTTCAGCCTCCATGATTTGGTCAGCTAGAGTTCGTAATGCCTTGTTTACACAGGCTTGTGGTGGGACATAAACAGCAATTAGAAGAAATGAGGAAAATTCACGAGGCGAATAGTATGGTTTGCAGTTGATAATTAAAGTCTCTATATTGTTGTCACAGAGTTTGTAAATTATTTTAAAATCTTGACACCAGTAGTTGTTAATATATAGGCATAAGCCTCCTCCTTTCTTTTTACCAGATGTTTCTGTAATCCTGTCTGATCGTTCAATCTGAAACCCTGGAATGTTCAGGCTGCTATCTTCAATTGATTCATTTAACCAGGTTTCAGAGAAGCATAGGACTGCTGAATGGCGAAAATCAGAATAGTATTTGTTTAAGAGGAGTATTTCATCCATCTTATTTGCAAGTGAACATATATTTGTTAGGAAAATTGAAGGCAGAGGAGTTTTAATGGAATTTCTTAATCTGTTTAAGATCCCAGCTCGTTTACCTCTCTTCCTTCACTTCCATTATTTGGTTTTTTTTAGTAATCCATGGCTTCGTGGGAATTGCCTCCTCCTGTGTTAGAATCTCCTCTGTGTTTGTAAAGACAGGCAGGGGTGAGATCAAAGAAAGCTGCTCCTTAAAGAAATGTTGCTTAATTTTTAGCAGATGGTCTCATGAGTAGGAAATCTGTAGTGAGTCACAGAGAACAACTAGAAATGAAGAAACCATTATAGAGCATTTCACCAAGGCAGCCTTTGTCGGTGCCATCTTGGATTTATAATCTTGGATTATATCTTCCAATCTTAATGTTTAATGATCATTTGTTACATAACATCAGTTAGAGCATTAATGTGAATTGGATTAATCTGTACCATAAAAACATAACTTGACCTTGAAATATTTTTAGGAGAGGGTGGGAATGAGATGCTTCTTTTCTTCTTCGTTTCCTTCAAAAAAATTTAGCTTGGATATTGCTCTGCTCCAGAGATGAGTACCCAAGGTTCTTTCTTCCACTGGATGTTCCCAAATAAAATTCAACAGCACAGGGGGATTCTCTACCTGCTATTGCATTTTGGATGGACATGGATTGGGGTGTTATATATTGATATTGGGAAACAGACACAGGTATTACTACAAAATGTGCTTCCCTTGTTTTCGAAAAATGGCATCTGCTTTGATTTCATCAGAAAACTAGCTGAAGGCTACATCAATGACTTTGACGAACTAGTAGAAGTGATTCATAAATTATTACTTTTTCTCTTGACCCGTACTTCTAATACGGTGATTGTTCAAGGTGAATTTCCAAGTATATTAACTTTAAGGAATTTCTTCAAAGTAGCTGAATTTTTGGTAACGTCAGAATATTCGAAAGTCTGGATTATGACATCAGATGTTGATTTTGTATCCGTTCCCCATCAAAGAGGTTGGGATTTAAATTTCCTTCATGGATCTTTATCCTTGGCAATTAATTTCAAGGATGTTTCTGGCTTCCATCAGTTTCTTCGAGCAAGGAACCCTCCTTTGAAGAAGGAAGATGGCTTCCTAAGAGAAACCTGGCAACAGGTATTTAATTGTGTCTTCTCTAGTTTCACCGGAGACAATATGAGTGAGGACATTTGCACTGGAAATGAGCAGCTAGGGACTCTCCCTATGTCGGTGCTTGAAATGAGAATGACAGCTCACAGTTACAGTGTCTACACAGCTGCGTATTCCATTGCATATGCTTTGCATGCCATGTATTCTTCTATGGACAACCAAAAGGGAATTGCAAATGGATGGAGACAGAAAGTTCATCAACAGTCGTGGAAGGTAATCCTTTGCATGAACTAGTAAAGGCATTTGCAGCATCCTTTCCTTGCAGTCAAAGAACCATAGTGTTGGAAATGACCTTAAAGATCCTTCTCATCCAATTCCTGCCTCTCTCCTGATTTCTTTCTGTAGAATAGCTGTAACATGGAATACTAAAAATATCTAGGCATGGTCAGATTCCTGCAGACTATCTAAAATTGGAAAGATACTTTTTCTGGTTCAAAAAGTGGCAATGTATTTCTAATTTTATCATTTTTTCCCAGTTTTTTTTAAAAATCTCCTTTTCTAAAAAGATCTGAAATCTTATGATAATGCTACGATATTATCTATACTACCTTGAAAAATCTTTTGTGCTTTGGTAAAATTTAGAAAGCTCTTGTTTCTTTGTATTATTTATAATCCTCAGCATTTCAATTGCCGCTCTGTGGGCTAGTTTGTTTCCTTTGATGCATAAAACAAAAGGCAATGTAGTGTCAAATAACCAACCTAATTTTTCCATGAATCAGCTCTGGAATTAATCAGTTCCACAGTTTACCCTTGTTGTGTGAATATTTGCTGGTCTTTAAAAATTCATTTTGAAGAATTAAACCATATCAAATAACTGTTCAATTTCTTTTAGTCTTTCAGAATGAAAGACCTATTCTTTCAATATATTTTTCCTGGTTTTTTTCTTCCACTTATATCATCAGGAAAATCATGACATATCTTGATATCAATGTATCAATAAAGAATCCTGCCTCCTCATACCTAGGAGTTAATATGTATAGCATATGAATAGTAATCAAACAACTTGCAATAAAAAAGGAATATATTAAACGTTTCTTTTCTTACTCTCATTTAGATGCATCACTTTCTTAGGTATGTCTCATTTAATGACAGTAATGGAAGAACTATTTCTTTTGACCAAAATGGAGAGTTGGTAGGAGGGTTTGATATCATCAACTGGATCACATTCTCAAATCAGTCTTTTCTTAGAGTCAAAATTGGAAAGATGGACCCAGGAGCACCCACAGACCAACTGTTGACTATTTCCGAAAAGGACATTGTGTGGCCAACCCAGTTTGGGCAGGTAGAATCCATGTCATTTCAAGACCACTTTAGCTGAAGTTCAAATCGCTTCAATACTCAATTTACAAATCTGAATCATTATTAACAAAGACAACAGCCATAGTTTCTACATCTGTCAATTAGAGTTCTTTCCCCAAAATATTATTCTTTTTTCCCCTCTTATCTAAGGTTTCAGGCTCACAATGTTCACGATACAAAGTCAACTATTATTAATAAATAAAACAGTACAGCTGCCAATTAGAATTGATATTCCAAATATTCCCTTAATTTTTTTTTGTCAGTTGGACAATATAAATTTGTCATCACTGATGAACTGAACAAATCTAACTGCAATACTGATTGCATTTTGAATTTGTTGCCCTTTAATTAAAGGGAATACAAATATATCCATCTATTTTCCTAGTAAGTTATTGCTGTCTCTCATTCAATAGTACAAATCTTTTTCAGTTGTTATAACGCACAACTTTTTCTTAGCTTTCCATATTTAATCTAATGCTGCTTCATTTCACGGACAGACCCAGCCCATTTCATTGTGTAATGAGAAATGCCATTCAGGTTACAGAAAAAGCACAAAAGAAGGACAACACTTTTGCTGCTATGATTGTATTCCATGTTCAGAAGGGAAGATCTCCAACCAGACAGGTAAAAGCCTTATCAGAATATTGGATATATTGCAACATTTAGACACATACTATCTTTAGGATCATATATAAAGAATTGGATTTTAACCACCAATATAGTGCAAATTAAAGAGATGGAGACATCAATTTATAAATGTGGACCCCCTTTTTTTGCATTATGCACTATAATCCTTATCAGACTGATAGTAATTTTAATTGATAGTAAGTCAGTGATTGCATTTCACCAATTGGTTGATGATTAAAAAGAGTGGACCACACCTGAATGTACCTGAATGCACTTTTCTCATTAGAAAAACACCTGAATGTGTTTGTTGCACAAATACAGCTGAGAAACCTAACAATACCTTAGACTTAAAATAACTTTATTGTCACGTTGAATGTATACTAATCTGCATACATTAAAACAAATTTTCATTGCATACAGCTCTCAAAGGGTCTCCTCTTCCTATATACATAAAAATGTACATGTAGATTTACATAAAAATGAAAAAATAAATAAACAAATAGACAAATAAATAAGCAAGCAAACAAACATATACCTACATATACTACATGACACGGAGAAACATCACAGTCCAATATACATGTATAAAGCAAGAAAAATGAATTTTGCAAGTTGACCAGACAGATGGCCTAAGTAATAAAGCTGCTATAGAATCAGGTAGTCCTGCTAGAAATACATCGAAACTTTCTCCCAGAGAGCATGAAGTGGGTGTGTGGGGTCTCTAAAAATGCGTTGTGCTCTAAGCACATAGTGCTTATAAGCAGTATCGTGAATAACAGGAAGTGACCTTCCTATAATCCTCTTTGCTGTCCTTATCACTCTCTGTAGGGACTTTCTATCTAAGGAACTGCAGCCACCAAACCAAACAGCGATGCAGTTTGTTAAAATGCTTTCAGTTGTGCCTCTGTAAAAGGTGGTCAGGACAGAAGGAGAAACATGTGCTCTCCACATCCGATGCAGGAAATTCAGATGGTTCACTAAGGATGTGGAGAGACCAATTCCGTTTGTTAGTTATCCGCACCCCCTGATACTTAATACTGTTGACCGCTTCTATAGCTGCATCCTTGATACTGACTAAACTATGACCATGCCAGCTCTTTCTAAAACCGACAATGTTCTCCTTTATTTTATTAACATTTAAAACTAGGATACTTTTATTGGACCAGTCCACCAGAGCCTCCACGCCTTCTCTATAAGCATCTTCTCCCTCATCCCAGATAAGACCCATCACTGCCATGTCATCTGCATATTTCACAATATGGTTATAGCAGATTTGGCACAGCAGTCAAGGGTTATCAAGGTAAACAGTAGTGGAATTAAGACATAGCCCCATGGGGAACCTGTATTCAAGGAGATAAAGTTGGAAACTTTACTTCCAACTCACACAAACTGGGGCCAAACAATAAAGAAATCCAGTATCCAATTACATAAAGGAGTATTAAAACCTAACAGGCCCAGTTTGTTCACCAAATGCTGATGAATGATTGCATTGAACGTCGAACTAAAAATAAAAAAACAGCATTCGCACATGAGTATTCTTCTCCATGTGTGCCAAATTTGAGAGTACATCATAGCGATAGTTTATTGATTGATTGATTGATTGATTTTGTCACAACAGTATATATAAGCATAAGCATGAAAGTAACTATATAATATATAAGCATGTATATATAAGCATAAGTATGTAATAACTATATTGATTGGATATAATGAAAGAAAACAATAGGACCGGAACGGTAGGCATGTTTGTGCTCTTATGCACGCCCCTTACGGACCTCTTAGGAATGGGGTGAGGTCAATAGTAGACAGTTTTTGGTTAAAGCTTTGGGGATTTTGAGTAGAGAGTCAGGTAGTGTATTCCAAGTATTAACAACTCTGTTACAGAAGTCATATTTTCTGCAATCGAGATTGGAGCTGTTAACATTAAGTTTAAATCTATTGTTTGCTCTTGTATTGTTGTGATTGAAGCTGAAGTAGTCTTTAACTGGAAGGACATTGTAATAGATGATTCTATGAGTTAAACACAGGTCCTGTCGAAGACAGCAGAGTTCTAAATTTTCTAAACCCAAGATTTCAAGTCTGGTGGCATAAGGTATTTTGTTGTATTCAGAGGAGTGGAGAACACTTCTTGTAAAATATTTCTGGACACGTTCAATTTTATTGATGTCTGTAATGTGATATGGGTTCAAGACAGGTGAGCTGTATTCAAGAATTGGTCTCTGCTTTGGCACTTAGATCATTGGATATGAAAACTCCAAGGTCTTTGACGGGGGGGGGGGTGTCATCTGTAAGGTAATGTCCATCGAGTTTGTATTTACTGTTTGGATTCTTTTTTCCAATGTGTAAGACAGATCATTTGCTGGTTGAGATTTGGAGTTGCCAAGTTTTTGACCATTCTGACACAAAGTCAAGATCTTTTTGAAGGGTAGCTGTATTGTTGGTAGTGTTAAATAGTTTGACATCATCAGCGAAAAGAACACAATTACTTTTAATATGGTCACAGAGATCATTAATGTATAATATGAAGAGTGTTGGTCCAAAAACACTGCTTTGGGGAACACCGCTATTGACAGGAACAGGATTTGATAGGGCACTGCCTATTTTGACCACTTGTTGTCCGTTTGACAGGAACACTGATATCCAATTGTGGAGGGGTCCGGAGATGCCATAGGATTTTAGTTTTAGGAGAGATTTGTCGTGTACCACTGAGTCAAAAGCTTTATAGAAGTCTATGTAAATTGCATCTATTGTTTTGCCTTGATCAAGATTTGTAGTCCATATGTTTTTGCAGTGAAGAAGTTGTAAGTTACATGATAGTAACTTACAACTAATATTTATGGAAGGGGGAAGACAGAGCCAACTTGAGATAGTTAGGATTGAACTGCTGGCAGTTGGCCAAGTAAACTTTCTTAAGGGGGAAAATAGAGAGAAATGTTATAAATCTCTTGATTTAATACAGACTGTTGCTTTTTCAGACATGGATGATTGCATTCAGTGCCCAGATGATCATTACCCAAATAAAGACCGTGATTCATGCATTCCCAAACCTATCAGTTACCTATCTTACGAAGATAATTTGGGGACCAGCTTGGCCACAATGGCTCTTGTGTTTTCTTTTACTACAATTTACATTCTAGGAATCTTCTTGAAGTATCACAACACTCCCATTGTCAAAGCCAACAACCGTAGCCTCTCCTACATCCTCCTCATCTCCCTTCTCCTTGCCTTCCTTTCTTCCCTGCTGTTTATTGGTCGACCCAGAAGTATCACTTGTCTTCTTCGACAAACTGCCTTTGGCATCATCTTCTCAGTGGCGGTTTCTTGTATGTTGGCCAAAACAATCACAGTGGTTCTTGCATTCATGGCCACTAAGCCAGGATCAAAGATGAGGACGTGGGTTGGAAAACGACTAGCACTTTCTGTCATTTTTTTCTGTTCCCTTGTACAAACACTACTTTGTGTAGTCTGGCTTTCCACCTCTCCCCCCTTCCCAAATGTTGACATGGACTCTCTTAGCACTGAAATCATTCTAGAATGTAATGAAGGCTCTGTTGTGATGCTTTATTGTATATTGAGCTTCATGGGCCTTTTGGCTGTTATCAGTTTTGTTGCAGCTTTCCTAGCCAGGAAACTACCAGACACTTTCCAGGAAACCAAATCCATCACTTTCAGCATGCTGATCTTTTGCAGCGTCTGGTTGTCCTTCGTACCTGCCTACATGAGTACCAAAGGCAAATATATGGTGGCCGTGGAGATCTTTGCCATCTTGGCCTCCAGTGGGGGATTACTGATTTGTATCTTTTCCCCAAAATGCTATATCATCGTCTTGAGGCCTGACCTCAATAGAAAAGAGCATCTGATAAAAAGAATCAATTAAATGGCATTCTTTGTGGTTACTTTTTCCATGAAATATGCTAATATTTTCCCTAACATCTTCAGTACAAATTTAAGATGTATTTTTCTATACATACATTCAATATATACATGTGCATTTCAAGTGTACAGGAGATAACTATCAGTAATTAAGCAGGTATTGATTTCTCAAAAGAGATTTTAGAAAGTCCTTGTGAGGAACTTTTATTGTGTATCCATGTTTCTATACATAGAAAAATTCGTAGGCTTCTTCATTGGCTAAAGCAGCAAAGAGAGAGTTTTCACATGGTTTAATATACACTGACGAGAATAACCATAAAAATTTCTTGTACAAGAATGTAAAAAAAGAAACAAATAAATAGAAAGATAGTTTCTGAAGGTATTGAAAATCTGTTAAATTGCGTTCTTCATGTTTACTTTCTTTCATGAAACATGCTAATATTTCCCCTGACATCTTAAATAGATACTGCATTAAAGATACACTTTTCTATGTATATATTAAATTTTCATACGTGTTTCAAGTCTGCACGACTTACTATAAATAACAAAGAGAGTACTGGGTTTTCCAAATAGGTTTTAGAAAGAAGTTGGGAGGCATTTTAATTGTGTATCCATGCTTCTCAAAAAATAGAAAAATCAACAGGCTTCCTCATTTTGTAAGGTAGGCGAAGAGCAAGATTTGTTCATGTTTGGGTAGATGCCAACTAGATTGATCATTGGGATTTCTTATACAAGAATAATAGAGCTGTATACTATTGCTGGATTGGTTTGTCATATTGGCACCATTTCTAATGTTATCAAATGCAATTCTAGCTCAAGACACCATCAATGGCAGCCTCGGTGAATTGCTCTCTAGCAGATTTGATGTTCATTAGTTGGTGCAGTAGTACATGAGGAAATTATGAATAAGGATAGAGATTCTGAGTTACAGCAGGTACAATAAGGAAAATGTGGCTATCATGGCATAATTAGCAGAATTGGAAGTAATCCTGGCTGAAATCATACAGTTCATTCTTTAGGGTCTGTACTTAGCTGAACATGGTTTAAATATCAAGTTTATTCACAACATTTGACTTTTTTTTTCTTTCATCCGACAGTTTTTCTTGCAACAAGTCATTCTGTTAATATTGAGGTCAGGTATGGTTCTTCTATAGACAATTAATCTTTTAATAGTGGGTTTTCAGATGAATGAAATTGTTGAAATAAAATAGAAACAAAAGGAATTGTGAGGAAATGTAGTCTGGATTCCCAGGAGGGAATGAGTACATTACAGAAAAGTAAGAGACAAATCAATTCAGATTGTTTGTGTGAGAGATAAAGGGTCAAGACGGCTCCTCCTTAATAGTTCCCAGAGCATATGCTTTATGGGGATGGCAGTTTGCCTTACTTTTGCAAGATTCTGTCTATAACTAAGGAACATTAAAAATATTTTAAAAATTTGCTTGGAAAAATT
This sequence comes from Ahaetulla prasina, assembly GCF_028640845.1. Lineage (NCBI taxonomy): Eukaryota > Metazoa > Chordata > Lepidosauria > Squamata > Colubridae > Ahaetulla > Ahaetulla prasina. The sequence continues at coordinate 13,300,823 of NC_080542.1, forward strand.
ACATGCCTTTCTTAGTTTTTTGGAGTCTGACAGGAATATGTCATAGCCTTGAAGGTGTTTATTGTTAATATTAGAAGGGTGGCATTATTCTTTGGGTTAGAGCAATGATGGCAAACCTTTTTGCTGTCGGGTGCCAAAAGAGAGGGGGAGCATGGGGGGGGTGTCATGTGTGCGCATGTCCTCACCCATGATGCAATGTCCCCTCCTGTGCCCCCCCACATGTGTGTGCAACCTCCTGTGCTGCCCCTCACCCTGCATATGTGTGCCACCGCACATGCATGCACAACCCCCCCATGCCTCGTTTTGGGCCCAGCAGGCCTTCCTGCAGCCTCTGGAGTCTGGAAATGGCCTGTTTTCGGACTTCCAGGAGGCCCATTAAGCCTGTTTTTTGCCCTCCCCAGGCTCCAGAGGTTTTTCTGGAGCCCGGGAAGGGCAAAAATGGCCTCTCTTGGCCCTCCGGAGGCCAGGGACAACCTATTTCCGGACTTCCAGAAGGCCCATTAGGCCTGTTTTTGTCGTTCCCAGGCTCTGGAGGCAAAAACAGCTTCCTCCGGAGGCTTGAAATGGCCCATTTGTAGACTTCTGGCAGGCCCATTTTTCACCTTCCCAGAACCACCATGCGAGTCCTATACTTACCTGGCATCCAAAACAGGCTGAGTAAAAACTCCTGGGAGGGGAAAGGGGCTTGGGTGGGGCCAGCTAAAAATCAGCTGGCTGGCCCGCATACACCTGTGTGATAGAGGTGACCTAGGACAATGGCTCGCATGCCCGCAGGTATGGCTCCATGTGCCATCTGTGGCATGGGTGCCATTGGTTTGCCATCACGGGGTTTAGAGGGTGACTCTCGAGTTCACAGATAGCTTCAAAAGAAAACCAGCCATAATACAACCTGTTGTACTGCAATGCAAAAAATAGAAACAAGGCTTCCAAGGGTAGTTACAGCCATGATAAACAGCATCAGATTTGACTTTAAAATCACATTTCCTTCTTTCCATCATCCTGTGGGTATATAATCCTTGTGTAAAGAATTAATACAGTATATGCCATTGCTAGGTTCAGTAGCTGGCTCTTTTGTTTCTTATCCTTTGGTAAAGTTAGGAGAATATTCTTCTATGAAATTCTCCTCTTATGACTTCTGGAGTGTCTCACCTCAGCACAGCGAACTGAACTGCTTGCGATTGCCTTGAGGACAGAGGCATTAAAGTGGAAACTGCCTCGTTTCAATCAGGCATGATAAATTCAAAAAAACAGTTTGGAGGCTTCCGGTATGGCTCCGCTTCGTGGAGAAGCAGCTATGATTTAGCTGCTAACTCCCTAGTCAGTAGAGCTGTCAGGACATTGTAAATCTGGGTCCGATAGCTTGGAATTCTCTCCTTCAGGCAAAGAAGGAGAGATGAGCATTCAGGTTGAAGTTGAGACACTCTAATAAGCTTTTAAGGCTTACGGGGAGTTCTCCTTCCATAGCCTGATAAGCTCCTGGCTGGGCGAGGCTTCTGCCTTTATGGCGGACAAACGAAGCGTCCAATTTCCATGGCTGGAGTTGATTTATGATGGACTGTAACGTGGATGGAGCAGAAACTGGAGTTTTAACACTTGTTTGTAAGAAGACTGCAAGCCCCTGAGGATATATTTGCTGCGAAGATAGGAGAGAAGAAAGCAAATGGCGGTTTTGTGGAATGTGTGTACTGAAAACGAAAGTTAAAGAAATGCTTACTAACAGCTAGTGTCGAAATAGAAGATATATAGGAAGATACTGACTAAATGGAAGAAACGAGAATCTTATGATTTATATTTTTTCTTCTTCTTTGGGATTATAGTGATTTAGAAGAAAAGTTTTTTGAATTTTTCTTTTTTAATTTTTTTTTCTTTTTCTTGGTCCATTATTAAGCTATATTTTTTTAAAAAAAATGGCTTTTAAGCAAATAGTGCCAAAAGTCATTAAAAACTTTGAAATTTCCTCAGCTCAGATTCAAAAATTAAAAGAAGAAATTAAAAAGGAATTAAGAAATTCTTTACAGGAGTTTTGGAGAGTCATTTTTAGAAATAGATCAAAATTTGATGAAATAGAGAAAGAGATGTTGGATTTTAAGGAAGTGGTGGAAGAGCAGAAGAGGAAATGAAAATGGTAAAGGATGCAATTGCAAATATTAAGCTCTTGTATTCAGATGGAGGATGATCTTGCAGAAATTAATAAAGCTAATTTAGAGTTGCAAAGGAAAATAGAAGAAATTCAAAAAAATCAAAACAATTGGAACTTAGATAATAAGATGGAAGATATACAGGCAAAGGTAGATAGGGCAGATGAAAAAAGAGTAATATTACAATATAGATTAATGGAATATGCTATAAGGGTGAGGGGGTTGAAACAAAATAGGAAGGAAAATTTAAAGGAGATTTTTACGCAAGCCTTTGCTCAGATAAAGGGTGTGGAGCCGGAAGATTTTGAGACTAATATTGAAATAGCTCAAGCTGGTAATAGCCTGTTATTAAGAACACCGAAGCCTGCAATTATTGCAGGTTCGAGCCCGGCCCAAGGTTGACTCAGCCTTCCATCCTTTATAAGGTAGGTAAAATGAGGACCCAGATTGTTGGGGGGGCAATAAGTTGACTTTGTAAAAATATACAAATAGAATGAAACTATTGCCTTATACACTGTAAGCCGCCCTGAGTCTTCGGAGAAGGGCGGGGTATAAATGTAAACAAAAAAAAAAAAAAAGAATTTATCGTGTTAATTCTTGGTGGGCAAGACAAAATAGAGTACCGAGGGATGTGGTTATTTATTTTACAACTAAAAAGGTTAGGTATGAAATTTTGCAAGCCTTTTATAAAAATAAATTTCAAATATTGGGACAAGATATAAAAATGATGAAGGAAATTCCTCCTAAAATGTTAAGAAAGAGAAGAGAATTTGCTTTTTCAGAGGATGAGTTTAAGAAACATCAGATATATTTTAGATGGGAAGTCCCAATGGGTTTGTCAGTGAATTTTAGAGGCAGAAAGTATTTTCTTAATTCAGTTATGAAAGCGAGACATTTTTATATTAATGTTTTAAAGAGTGGGAATCCTTTGTTGTTAGATGCTAAGTTAATTGGTTTGGAAATGATGGAAAATAGAATGGGAGAGGGGAGGAATGTTTAAGATGTGAATATGATGATTATGGTTAATTTTTGGAATTGATTTGTTTAGGATATAAATTATAGGATTTTTGTTATTTGCAATTTGTATGGTATAAATCTATGGGATGATATTATTCAATTGTGAAGGATGGAAAGTGAAATTTATGAATTTAGATAATGTGGATGTAATGATTTTAACTGCTTACTGTTATATTGTGGATGTAGTTTAAATGATTATTTGTTTTAAATGATACTTTTATAGATAGTAAAAGTTATGAAGTTAAGCTGGAAATATTATATTTGAGAGATTTTATTCGAAATGATATTTGATTGATGGAGTAGTATTGGAAGATTGGATATTAAATCTTATGACAATTGAAGAAATATATAAGTGATGAAAATTTGAATTTGAGAAGCTGGATTGTAAATTAAGAAATGGACTTATGAAATTTGAAGGAATATACAAGTGGGTGAAAAAAAAATTGAACTTTAGAAGATGGACTAATTTTTAAAATGGACTGTAAGAAGAACGGACATTAAATGTTATGGCAATTGAAGAAATATATAAGTGATAAAAATTTGAGTTCAAGAAGATGGACTGTAATTTGAGAAATGGACTTATGAAATTTGAAGGAATATATAAGTGGAAAAAAAATTGAATTTGAGAAGATGGATTAATTTTAAAAATGGACTGTAAGAAGAAGTAATATGTGAAGTTGGTATTGCTTCTTTTCTTTTCTTTTTTCTTTTTTATTATTCTTTCCTATCTTTTTATTTTTATTGTGAGGGGATCTAAAGTTTTAAATTTTTAAAGGTGGGAGGTTATGTATATTTTGTATACTTTAGTTTGTGATTGTTGGTCATAATACCTGGTATTTGCTCTGGGAAGTCTGGGGGGGGGGGAAGGGGGAGGAGGGGGGAAGGGGGGGAAATGATACATGGATTGATTATTAATGTACAGTAATTTTTGAAGATATGAAATTAAAAATTTTTAAATGATATTGGGGATGCTCGACTGCCATTTCAGGAAGAAAAGGAGAGAGGAGTAGAAGGAGGGAAGAAAGTAGGTAGGAAAGAGTAGAGAAGGAGGAGGGGAATAAGAAGGTTAGTTAGGGTGGAAGAAGGGAGGAGTGAAGAAGGAGGAGAGGAAGTAGTAAAGTGAAGGAGATGAAGGATGGGAAAGTAGTAGAGGGTAGAGAGGGAGGTTGTGAAGAAAGGAAGTGGCAATCGGGCAGGCCTGAATCAGTAATAAATAAAAATTAATGATTAATGATGGATAATAGTTTGTACATAAATATGATGTTGGAAAATGGAAATAAAAATTATTTATAAACAAAAAACAAAAAAAACAGTTTGCCGCTTTCCACCCCCTTCTGCGGCTGCTGAGGTGCGCTGAGATGGCTGCCTATCACCGCAATGAATTTTACGGTTGGGGTCGCCACATCGTGAGGAATTGTATTAAAGGGGTCGCAGCACTATAAAGGTTGAGAACCACTGGTCTACAATTTGACTTTTCTGACTGAACGAAAGCAAATTTTATCTGGAGGAGTCAACCAGCATGAATAGTGATCCATTCTTTTCCAATATTTTAGTCTTTATGGGTCAACAGATATGACTGTGAATCTAGGATTTCCTCTCTCGCTTTTTGTTTCTGCTGAAAAGGAGTGGTGCCAGATCCCTTTGCCTTTTTTACACGGTGACTATCTAGTGCAGGGGTCTCCAACCTTGGCAACTTTAAGACTTGTGGACTTCAACTCCCAGAATTCCTCAGCCAGCTTTGCTGGCTGAGGTATTCTGGGAGTTGAAGTCCACAAGTCTTAAAGTTGCCAAGGTTGGAGACCCCTGATCTAGTGTCCAACACTGTTACAGACCAATACCCTGTTTCCTCTAAAACAGGACACCCCCTGATAATAAGCCCAATCGGGCTTTTGAGCGCATGTGCTAAAAATAAGCCCTCCCTGAAAATAAGACATCCCGTAAAATAAGCCCTCCCGAAAAATATTTAACCGCATGTGCAGCCGGTCCCCGTCCTTTCCTCTGGTTAGGGTGATAGAGTTGGAAATCAGGTAAGACGGCAAGAGGAGCCCCGTCTTGCTCCACATACCCCAAAATACTAAGACATCCCCAAAAATAAGGCCAAGCACTTATTTCAGGATTCAAAAAAAAATATAAGACAGGGTTTTATTTTCGGGAAAACACGGGTAGCAGCAACGCTAACTACATGAAATTTGTAAAGCTATGCAGAGATCAATGTGTATCTCAATATCTGTAATGATGCAATACAGGTTGAATCACTTCAATACAGAATAGAATAGAATAACAGAGTTGGAAGGGATCTTGGAGATCTTCTAACTCCCTGCTTAGGTAGGCAACCCTACACCACTTCAGACAAATGGTTATCCAACGTCTTCTTAAAAACTTCCAGTGTTGGAGCATTCACAACTTTTGGAGGCAAGTTGTTCCACTGATTAATTGTTCTAACTGTCAGGAAATTTCTCCTTAATTCTAAGTTGCTTCTCTCTTTGATGAGGAGTTTTTGTTTCTTGTCCTGTCCACCAGTTGTTTCTTGTCCTGCCCTCAGGTGCTTTGAAGAATAGTTTGACTCCCTCTTCTTTGTGGCAGCCCCTGAGATATTGGAACACTGCTATCATGTCACCCCTAGTCCTTCTTTTCATTAAACTAGACATACCAGTTCCTGCAAGTGTTCTTCATATGTTTTAGCCTCCAGTCCCCTAATCATCTTTGTTGCTCTTCTCTGCACTCTTTCTAGAGTCTCAACATCTTTTTTACATCGTGGCGACCAAAACTGGATGCAGTATTCCAAGTGTGGCCTTACCAAGGCATTATAAAGTGGTATTAACATTTCACGTGATCTTGATTCTATCCCTCTGTTTATGCAGCCGAGAACTGCGTTGGCTTTTTTGGCAGCTGCTGCACGCTTCTGGCTCATATCTAAATGGTTGTCCACTAGGACTCCAAGATCCCTCTCACAGTTACTACTATTGAGCAAGGTACCACATATATGATACTTGTGCATTTTGTTTTTCTTGCCTAAATATAGAACTATATAGAAAAATATAGAAATATAGAATTTTTTTATAGCATGTTTAAAAAGTCTCCAGATATTCTCGAAGTTTGTATAAAAATTATCCAATTGAGAGTGCTCAGGAAAGGAGTCATTTTAGACTTCAAAGCTTACTTTCAGTATCTCATGAACATGCACAGGTTTCATCATCTGTTGGGTATTGGTTACCAGCTTTAAAGTGTTCCATGGCTTAGGACCGGGTTACTTACTGGACCGCCTACTGCCGGCCTCAATCTCCCATCGCCCGGTGCGCTCCCACAGAGAGGGACTCCTCAGGGTGCCGTCAGCCAAACAGTGTCAACTGGCGGCCCCCAGGGGGAGGGCCTTCTCTGTGGGGGCTCTGACCCTGTGGAACGAACTTCCCCCCGGACTTCGACAACTACCAGACCTTAGGACCTTTCGCCGCAAACTTAAAACCTATTTATTTTGTATGGCTGGACTAGCTTGATTTTTTATCTTTAAATTTTAATTGACTTTTGATGGGTTTTTAAAATTTAAATTTTTGTAATTTTATGGGGGTGTATGTTATTTTAATATTTGGGCAAATTTAAATCAGTTTTTTAAGGGTTGTTTTTACTATTGTGTATGTTTGTATTTTATCTGCCTGTTCACCGCCCTGAGTCCTTTGGGAGAAGGGCGGTATACAAATTAAAATATTCTATTCTATTCTATTCTATTCACTATTTTCCTCTGTCGTCTTTTGGGATAATCATTACAAACTAAGTCCTAATTGGACCATGGGAATAAGCTGAAAAATAGCTGTCCAACACTAGGGGAAAAAATATTTCCTCACTGTTTTGAATCAGGAAGAACTCTGGTGATGTAATCATCTGTCCGGTCCTTATAACCTTGACTGATTTCTCCTTTCAACTCCTTGAAAAATACAACAGGATGTTGGCAACCTGGCCCTTTAAAAAAAGGATACTTCAAACATTCCCTTTGGTCTTTGAAACCTTGAAATTGTAGGTCAACAGCTGTTTTATTCTTGACTTGTTTGGCTTTCCAGCTATATCCTGACTGTTGAATTGGAGACATTTCATCAGTTATGGGAGAAGTGAATAGATTTTTTACAGGAAGGTTTGGATATCTTAAAGTTGGAATACTGGTTTTAGGGGTGTTTCCTATGAGCATTTGCAAATTTTCTTTTTCAAAAAGCAGTAGAAGTGACCCCGGTCCATTTTTTCATAAATATCACGAACCAGGAGATTCCATACTTGGTGGTATAATTTCTCACAGCTTTGTAATTTCTGAGAAGATCACATTCAGAAGACATCCTTTGAAGATTTCTTTGTTGAATTTATGTAAGGAGTTGGATGCTTTAGATATGTGTTGTATTTCTGTCCTGGTAATATCCGATGTGCTTACAGTTTTTGGGAGGAGAGGAAGAAAGCAGGGATTTTGAATAGATGAGTGTTAGATATAGACAGAAGATAGATAGATGATAGATAGATAGATAGATAGATAGATAGATAGATAGATAGATTAGATAGATAGATAGATAGATAGATAGATGATAGACAGACAGACAGATGATATTTCTGTCAATGATCTGATAAAACAAGACATATATAACCTAATTAAACCAAAAAGGGTTTCAAAGAGAATTATCAACTTGGCAATTGTTTAACTCAAGGTAACTCTTTGTGGATGAGGTCAACAGTAGACAGTAGACAGTCTAAGGTTAAAATTTTGGGGGTTTGGGGAAGAAAACGCAGAGTCAGGTAGTACATTCCAGGCATTGCCCACTCTGCTGCTGAAGTCATATTTTTGGCAATCGAATTTGGAATGGTTTACTTTAATTTGGATCTATTGTTCACTCGTGTATTGTTGTTGAAGTAGTCATTGACAGGTAGGATATTGTAGCAGATGATTTTATGTACTACGCTTAGATCAGAATGAAGGTGGCGTAGTTCTAAATTGTCTAAGCCCAAAATTTCAAGTCTGGTAGCATTTCTTATTTCTTACTAACTCTGAAAAATGTCAATTCATTTTAGTTTAAAAAGACCAGAAGGATTTGTCATATTATTATTATTATTATTTATTTGATTTTTATACCGCCCTTCTCCCGAAGGACTCAGGGCGTACTGTATGTACTGTAGATACATCATTCTTGGAGATAATTTGGAGATGCTTTCAAAAATATTGCCTTCAGATTCCATTTTTTTGCTCTAATTTTTTTTTGGGGGGGGATATTGAACATGATCTAGATGTAGTAGAAGTAGATTAAATTCTGGATTTATATTTCTAATATTTAGTTCTTACCTTCCAAATTAATGATAATGTGTACCTAGAGATGTTTTCAATATATTTTATATGAATTTAGATAGTGACCGAGATCAGAGTTCTTAAAATTGCAACCTGATCTCTGTAAACATATGTATTGATGTTATTTATTATTTTTCAAATTGAACTGCAGACCACTAACTTAGACTTATCAACACATCTTGGCTCTGGTATTTGCTGTAAAAGAGATTAATGGAAATCTCCAGATCTTGACCAATGTCACCCTGGGCTTCAACATCTATAACAACTATTTTAATCCAAAACTGACGTATGCAGCAACAATGGAAATTCTCTCCACACTGGGAAGATTCATCCCAAATTATAAATGTGATTTCCAGAACAACCTGGTAGCAGTCATTGGAGGACCTAACTCAAACGATTTTCTTGATGGAGCAACCATTCTGAGTCAATACAAGATTGCACAGGTAGTTACTGTTCATGAAAGAACATTCATTTCCTATTTTGTTGCCTGTGTAAAAAAAGATTGTTATTTCCAGAATTCTTATTTAAATGCTAATTGAACAAAATTAAAACAGGGTAAAAAAAAACCTAGTAAGGGAGACTATTTGAAATAAGCCAATATGGAAATATTTATTTATTTCATTGTTTCTGAAATTGTGGTTACCTTTACAGCTTACACTGAAGTCTGTTTCACCTTAATAGTTAGCTTAATTGAATATTCTACTTTTTTTTTTTTTTAGCATTGAGAGGCTTTTATTTAATCATAAACTACAGTACATTAGTATCAGGACTTCAAATCAAAGGTAGGCAGTATTATTTAATAATTGAAACATACTGAGAGTTTTGCTGCAGTAACAAAGAAAAATATTCCTATTTTGTTCCTATTCAAACAAACCCTTCTATCTTTCTCCATTTATCTTTGTATTCCCTTAGCTTGCCTATTCTTCTGCTCCAGAGATCAATACACAGAATCAAGCAGTTTCCTTCCATTGGATGTTCCCCAATGCAGATTATCAATATTATGGGATTCTTCAGTTGTTACTTTATTTCAAATGGATATGGATGGGCATATTTTATATTGGCATTGGCAGCCAGGCAGAATTATTGCTCCGGAAAGTATTACCTTTCTTTTCAAAGCACGGCATCTGTTTTGATTTCATCGAAAAGTTAGCTAGTGGTATGTTCAATGATCTGGATGTGATTCTGGAAGCAATCCGTGCTAAATTAAACCTTGCCTGGAACAGCAAAGCGAATGCAGTGATCTTTCATGGAGAATTTCATGGTATAGCAGCTTTATGGGGTTTACTTGAAATGTCAGAGTATTATGACACGGCAGGGGAAAAAGCAAAAGTCTGGATCATGACAGCAGAGGTGGACTTTACATCCATCAGGATTCAAAAAGATTGGGGCATAGATTTCCTCCATGGCGCTATATCCCTGGCAATCCAATCTAAGGAAGTGTCCGGATTTCGGAAATTTGTTCAGATGAGGAACCCTCTTTTGCATCAAGCAGATGGTTTCTTAAAAGAGATCTGGCAGCAGCTTTTTGATTGTCTGATTCCAAACCTTCCCACTGAGTCCGTGGAACAGAATATCTGCACTGGGGAGGAGAGGCTGGAGACTCTCCCTGTAACCATCTTTGAAACCAGGATGACTGCCCACAGTTACTCTGTCTACAACGCTGTCTAGTTGTTGCACATGCTTTGCACACTCTGTATTCATCCATAGACCAGCAAAGATCAAGGATGACTTGGAAAATTCTTAAACAGCAGTCATGGAAGGTAAATCTGATCAGAGAAGTGCAGGATATTTCACTTTTTCACCTATCTGTCAATGCAAGAGTAATGTTATCAGTTTATTTTATTCAGGAGAATAGAATAGAATAGAATAGAATAGAATAGAATAGAATAGAATAGAATGGAATGGAATGGAATGGAATGGAATGGAATGGAATGGAACGGAACGGAACGGAACAGAACAGAACAGAATTCTTTATTGGTCAAGTGTGATTGGACACACAAGGAATTTGTCTTTGGTGTATATGCTCTCAGTGTACATAAGGAGAATAAAATACATACATCAAGAATAAAAAGATATAACACTTAGGGATAGTCAAGGTTACTAATAAGCTATCAAATTGTAAAGGTAAAGGTTCCCCTCGCACATATGTGCCAGTTGTTGCCGACTCTAGGGGGCGGTGCTCACCTCCATTTCAAAGCCGAAGAGCCAGTGCTGTCCGAAGATGTCTCCATGGTCATGTGGCCGGCATGACTCAATGCCAAAGGTGCACGGAACGCTGTTACCTTCCCACGAAAGGTGGTCCCTATTTTTTTCTACTTGCATTTTTACGTGCTTTCGAAACTGCTAGGTTGGCAGAAGCTGGGACAAGTAACGGTAGCTCACCCCGTTACACGGCAGCACTAGGGATTCGAACTGCTGATCTGCTGACCATTCAATCGACAAGCTCAACGTCCTAGCCCCTGAGCCACTGCGTCCCCTTGAGCCACTGTGTCCCCTATCAAATTGTTCTAGGAAACAAATAAAAACAATGTAATTGAAAGATACAAATGACAGGATGATAGTAATAAGTGGGAAGAGATAGATACTAGTAAGGAAGAGAATAATAATAATAATAAAGTCTTAGTAAATTATTTGACAGCGTTGTGGGAATTGGTTGTTAAGCAGAGTGATGGCATTCAGGAAAAAACTGTCCTTGTGTCTAGTTGTTTTGGTGTGCAGTGCCCTATAGCATCATTTTGAGGGTAGAGGTTGAAACAATTTATGTCCAGGATGTGAGGGGTCTCAGATACTTAAGGCATCTTAAAAAAAAAAAAACCCACCTATGAATCTAATATGTGTTTATGTCTCTCAACGTTTGGAGGTTTTCAACATATTAAGTGAGATATTAGATTTGCAGATGATTGTCATGTTTTTTTCTCTAAGAAATAAATATATGTTTTATAATCTGTGGAAAATCTTAAAGATTAAGCCAGCAAAACCTTACAAATCATTTACTATAGAATAAGAAGCTTTAAGATTCCTGACAACGATGCAATCTTACATTGAAAATTATATAACTCTGCTGAGAATGTTATTTTTTAATTATTTGATAGCATTCATCATATTGTCACCAATATGGTGAATGCCATCAAATGCCATCGTTTTGCAAAGCATCTATAATCAACCTCCATACCATGCTTTTTATCTCTTTTCCAACTTTTTCCTCCTTGCTGTTTAGCTTCACCATTTCCTGAGAGGAATTTCATTCAATAACAGTGCTGGAGACCAGATTTCCTTTGATGAAAATGGAGAATTTGTAGGAAGATTCGATATCATAAACTGGGTCACCTTCCCAAACCAGTCCTTCCGTAGAGTTAAAGTGGGAACCATAGATCCAGACCCACTCTCATGTTACCTGCTGACCATTAGAGAGGATGACATCATCTGGCCCACCTGGTTTAATCAGGTAGAATCCATATTATGTCCACATTGATTGATCACTTTGACCAATATTCCAAGAAGGTTCATGGAAATCTAGCAGAATTTCATTATTTTTTTCTCAATTATTTTGGTCATAGCAAAGAAAAATTGTCCAAGAACTGAGCAAACTGGACACCTGAGCATACAGTATGTACTTATTTAGTATATCCTTAAGTGACTTAATGCTGCTAAACTGTATATTCCATGGGAGTTGTTGGGGAACCTGAGTCCTTCTATGGATAGATTCAATATCAATGTAATATATGGAGGGAAAGATAGATGATAGATAGATAGATAGATAGATAGATAGATAGATAGATAGATAGATAGATAGATAGATAATAGATAGATTTGTCAAACATGTATAAGACATCAGATATAAGTATAAACACGATTATGAATACAGGAAATGGATAAGAATAAATGGGGACAGTAGGATAGGGACAGCAGACACATTGGTGCGCTTATGCACGCCGCTTACACATCCCTTGTTAGGAATGTGGTGAGGTCAACAGTAGACAGTCTAAGGTTAAAGTTATGGGGGTTTGGGAATGTAACCACAGAGTCAAGTAGTACATTCCAGGCATTGACCACTCTGTTACTGAAGTCGTATTTTCTGCAATCGAGTTTGGAGCGGTTTACCTTAAGTTTGTATCTATTGTGTGCTCATGTATTATTGCGGTTGAAGCTGAAGTAGTCATTGATAGATGGACATTGTAACAGATAATTTTGTGTACTACACTTAGGTCAGACTGAAGACGGCCCAGTTTTAAATTGTCTAAGCCTCAAATTTCAAGCCTGGTGGCACAAGGTATTCTGTTGTGAGCAGAGGAGTGGGCTATTCTTCTCGTGAAATACCTCTGGACTAGCTCAGTTGTATTAATGTCCAATATACAGTGAGGGTTCCAGGCAGATGAGCTGTATTTGAGAAAACCTAGCAAAGGTTTGCTATGCCCTAGTTTGCAGTACAGTATTACTGGAGAGGAAGAAAATTGGCTGACAATTTCTGTAGAGGGACAAAAACGGTACACTTTAGAGGATATTCTCAGTTGTTGTCATTGGCTTCAGAGCCTTGATCTTTTTTAACAAGTAAGTGGAACATACAATTAAAACAAAAGTAAGTTTTTGATTGCCAGAGGTGTGTGCCACTAGGAGCCAGGGAGACTCTGTTGTGTTCTCATAATATATGATTCCCTAGTCTAGAGTCACTGTGCTTGTAGATATACAGGTAAAACTCGAAAAATTAGAATATTGTGCAAAAGTTCATTTATTTCAGTAATACAACTTAAAAGGTGAAACTAATATGTGAGATAGACTCATTAAAGGCAAAGTGAGATAGCTCAAGCCTTGATTTGTCGTAATTTTGATGATTATGGCTTACAGCTCATGAAAACCCCAAATTCACAATCTCAGAAAATTAGAATATTACATGAAATCAATAAAACAAGGATTCTACATAGAACAATATTGGACCTCTGAAAAGTATAAGCATGCATATGTACTCAGTACTTGGTTTGGGCCCCTTTTGCATCACTTACTGCCTCAATGCGGCATGGCATGGATGCTATCAGCCTGTGGCACTGCTGAGGTGTTATGGAAGACCAGGATGCTTCAATGGTAGCATTACTAAAATAAGTTGCATTACTGAAATAAATGAACTTTTGCACAATATTCTAATTTTTTGAGTATTTGTTAATTCAAAGATAATATTATGAAACATTGTTTTGTTGCTTTTTCCCCCCCCCCCTTTGAATAGTTTTACTTATATTAAAAGCTAAGCAATGATCTCAGAAAGGATATTGGTAAATCATATTTTCAAGATCCTTTTAGAAACATTCTCAGCATTCTCTAGATATTTCTGGTGAATTTCTGTTAAATGGGGAATTTTCTATGAAAATATGAATCAGGAGAGTCTGTTGTGTAGTCATAATATATGTTTCCCAATAATATTATGTTTAATATTATATTAAACATAATATATGTTTCCCTATGTTTTTTAGAGTCACTGTGCTTGTAGATATATTTGTTAATTCAAAGAAGATAATATTATGAAACACTATTTTGTTGCCTTTTCTTCCCCTGCACTTGGAATAGTTTTATGCAACTTACATTAAAAGCTAAACAATTTATCAAAAAAGATATTGGTAAATCATATTTTCAAGATTCTTTTCCAAATATTCTCAGCATTCCCTGGGTATTTCTGCTAAATTTCTGTTAAATGGTGAATTTTCTTATGGCAAGAATTTCAGTCTTTCCCTGAAAAAACTCCACAAAATTAGTGACTACCAACACATTGTCAAAATTGTAATGGGACAAGAATTCTGAGTGCATCTCTTTTTCTAGTGTCAGTACTGCTGAAGTTCATCTGTAGAATCACACATCCTGCTGTTCCTTTCCAAGACAAACCTTCCAAATTAGAGAAAACAAGTAAGGAACAGCAACTAAATCAGGATAAAAAGTTTAAGAGAAATTGTTCATTGTTAAGCTTTCTTTCACATCGAATAGAATAGAATAGAATAGAACAGAACAGAACAGAACAGAACAGAACAGAACAGAACAGAATAGAATAGATGGAATATAGAATAGAATAGAATAGAATAGAACAGAACAGAATAGAATAGAATAGAATAGAATTTTATTGGCCAAGTGTGATTGGACACACAAGAAATTTGTCTTGGTGCATATACTCTCAGTGTACATATTGTACCTGATATTTAAAAAATCTGATACCAATCAATAGTTTTAATAGGGCTAAATAAATTGCCATGTTTTCCCAAAAATAAGACCCTGGCTTATATTTTTTTGAACTTTGAAATAAGTGCTTGGCCTTATTGCCATGTGCTGAAAAGCCTGATTGGGATTATTATCAGGGGATGTCTTATTTTGGGGAAAACAGGGTATTTTTTTTGCTTTGATCACTTAAGTTCCCAATTTAGGGGAGCTAAGAAGAGCACTGCCTGCTACAGTCGAAATATCCAGTTGATGTATGGAGTAAGAAGAAATCCATCTTCTTCTTCACCTGATCTATGAATTATGGACCTTGAATTATTTATGTTTCTGAATGCCATTTCAGACGAGTCAGGAAGGATGGAAAGATTGCAGTTCGGCACCACAATCTCAAAATATTGCAAGGACAATCTATAAGTATTTCCCCCCCCCACAAAAAAAACATTAACAACTTTTATTTCCTTCATGGGCAGGTATCACCTGTCTCCCTGTGTAATGATAACTGCTTTTCAGGCTACAGACAGACCAAAATAGAAGAAAAATCATTTTGCTGCTATGACTGCATTCCATGTCCTCAAGGAGAGATCTCAAATCAAACAGGTAAGAGATGTTACAAAAGAAACTAGATGTCCTTCATCGTTTAGATATTTCACTCAATTTCTCAACCATGTACAATGGCCCACAATTGCGTACCCCATTTTTTCAAGCACCAGCAAGCACCAGCAAGCACCAGCATCCATCTGTTCCCAGCTACTTTTTCTCCTCGTTCCCCAACTCTTCTTTCTTAGTTACTGGCACCCAGCTTTCTCCTTTTCTGTCAAATCACCACAGCCATAGCAGAAGCACCTGGCTCCCTTTTCTGTCTTGCTTTTTTGGACCCAGCTTATCTGGCAAACACATGACACTCTCAGCCTTCTGTCCTGTCATAAGGCTGCCCTGTCTTCATAAGCCGACTAAAACTTTTGTTATTTTGTTATTCTTTTGGAGATCTTCTACCTAGTCCAATACCCTGTTCAGGCAGGAAAAGGTACACTATTTCTGGCAAATGGTTGTCCAATCTCTTTTTAAAAACTTCTACTGTTGGAGCACCCACAAGTTCTGGAGTAAATCATTCCACTGATCAATTATTCTGTTAGGAAATTTCTCCTTAGTTCTAGATTGCTACTCTCCTTGATTAGTTTCCATCCATTGCTTCTTGTCTTGCCTTCAGGTGCTTTGGAGAATAGCTTGACTCCCTCTTCTTTGTAGCAGCCCCTGAGATATTGGAACAGTGGTATCATGACTCCCCTAGTCCTTCTTTTCATTAAACTACACACATCCAATTCTTCAACCGTTCTTCGTATGTTTTATCCTTTCTTGCTCTTCTCTGCACTCAACATCTTTTTTATATCATAGCAACCAAACCTGGATGCAATATTCCAAGTGTTGCCTTACCAAGGCATTATAAAGTGGCATTAACTCTTCACATGATCTTCATTCTATTCTATTCAACAGCCTTTAAAGAAAATTTATACAAAATGTCTTATAGGTGGCATTTGCTATCAGCGAGAATGGCAAAAATGTTTAAAAACATGTTTGCCAAGTGTTGGAAATGTAATCAGTTACTGGGTTCTTATTACCATATGTGGCGGACATGTCCAAAGGCTAAAAAATGTTGGATAAAAATACGAATTTGGCTAGGAGAAATAAAACAACAACATATAGACTTAAAACCAGAATTGTTTCTGTTGGTTATCTGACCAGAAAAATACAATAAAAGTTTGATTTTACATGTTTTAACAGCAGCAAGAATTGTATATGCACAAAATTGGAAAAATGAAGCTATCCCTACAGAGGAAAATGTATTAAAGAAAATACTAGAAAAGAATGTGTAATTAAACAATGTAAGGTGAATAATTAAGGATAAGTAAATATTATTACTACTATGTTTCAATGATAATTGTTATAAATAGCATTGTTAAATTTTTTGTCACCATTATTCAAAATTGATTGTACCCTGAAAACACACCGTCAATGTGAATATTGAATTTTATCTATACCAAAGAAAAATGTGTGCGCTCTCTCTCTCTCTCTCTCTTTCCCTCCCTCCCTCCCTCCCTCCCTCTCTCTCTTTCTCTCTCTCTCTCCCTCTCTCTCTCTCTCTCTCTCTCTCTCTATATATATATATATATATATATATATATATATATATATATATATATATATATATATATATATATATAGGTCTTTGGTTGTTCGGGTCTTTGGTTGTTGGGTTTTCTCCGTAAAATTGGAAGTGTCTTGGCGACGTTTCGACGAAGTCTCATTCGTCATCTTCAGGCTTCAGCTTCGTGCTTCTGGGAGCAATGTGTGATCGCAGTTGTTTCTTCCTTTTAACTGCTAGTGGGGGTTTGAACTGATTGGGTGGGAGCTTGGCTGTGCTCTGATTGGATGGGGTTTTCTGTGCTCTGATTGGCTGGGGTGTGTCCTGTGTTGGTGGGGGCTTGGTTGTGCTCAGTCTAGTCTGTGCTGCAGGGGGATTTGAGCTGGTGAGCTGCATAGCTGTTGTTTGGCTTTGTGGTCGTGCTACATCTTCATAGTGGGTGTCAGTCTGCTGCATGAATGGATTGGAGGGGTTTGA
Organism: Ahaetulla prasina; assembly: GCF_028640845.1. Classification (NCBI taxonomy): domain Eukaryota; kingdom Metazoa; phylum Chordata; class Lepidosauria; order Squamata; family Colubridae; genus Ahaetulla; species Ahaetulla prasina. Next base: position 13,318,095 of record NC_080542.1, read on the forward strand.
AATGGCTAATGTTGCAGCTGCGGTCTGGCTTCTGGTCCTTGGTCGTGCTTCATGATCAGTGTGGGTTTGGGTCTGCTTTCTGGGTGGATGTGCGGTGGTGACATCCTGTGTGGACCTTGTGAGTGTGGGTCTGGTGTCATTCCTCGTGTTAGGGACTCGTTTGTCAATAAGGGCGGGTTTCCAAATGGCTGGTAGGCGGGAGGTGTCATCTCGTTTGTTCATGCTGTGTGGGCGTTTTTCTATCTCAATCAACTCAACGAGTCCCTAACACGAGGAATGACACCAGACCCACACTCATGAGGTCCACACAGGATGTCACCACCGCACATCCACCCAGAAAGCAGACCCAAACCCACACTGATCATGAAGCACGACCAAGGACCAGAAGCCAGACCGCAGCTGCAACATTAGCCATTTCAAACTCCTCCAATCCATACATGCAGCAGACTGACACCCACTATGAAGATGTAGCACGACCACAAAGCCAAACAACAGCTATGCAGCTCACCAGCTCAAATCCCCCTGCAACACAGACTAAACTGAGCACAACCAAGCCCCCACCAACACAGGACACACCCCCAGCCAATCAGAGCACAAAAAAACCCCCATCCAATCAGAGCACAGCCAAGCTCCCACCCAATCAGTTCAAACCCCCACTAGCAGTTAAAAGGAAGAAACAGCTGCGATCACACATTGCTCCCAGAAGCACGAAGCTGAAGCCTGAAGATGACGAATGAGACTTCGTCGAAACGTCGCCAAGACACTTCCAATTTTACATGGGAGAAAACCCGAACAACCAAAGACCTATATACAAACACCCGTGAAAACCTCAGAAAACATATATATATATTTGCTCCCAGAAGCACGAAGCTGAAGCCTGAAGATGACGAATGAGACTTCGTCGAAACGTCGCCAAGACACTTCCAATTTTACACGGGAGAAAACCCGAACAACCAAAGACCTATATATATATATATATATATATATATATATATATATATATATTTATTTATTTATTTATTTATTTATTTATTTTATTTTTACATTTATATCCCGCCCTTCTCTGAAGACTCAGGGCGGCTTACAGTGTATAAGGCAATAGTCTCATTCTATTTGTATATTTAAAAAGTCAACTTATTGCCCGCCCAACAATCTGGGTCCTCCTTTTACCTACCTTATAAAGGATGGAAGACTGAGTCAACCTTGGGCCGGGCTTGAACCTGCAGTAATTGCAGGCTGCTGTGTTCTAATAACAGGCTTCTTACCAGCCTGAGCTATTGCGGCCCCTACCTATATATATGTAGGTCTTTGGTTATTCGGGTTTTCTCCCGCGTGAAATTGGAAGTGTCTTGGCGACGTTTCGACGAAGTCTCATTCGTCATCTTCAGGCTTCAGCTTCGTGCTTCTGGGAGCAATGTGTGCTCACAGCTGTTTCTTCCTTTTAACTGCTAGTGGGGGTTTGAACTGATTGGGTGGGAGCTTGGCTGTGCTCTGATTGGCTGGGGTTTTTTGTGTGCTCTGATTGGCTGGGGGTGTAACCCTAACCCTAACCCATGACACTTCCAATTTTACGTGGGAGAAAACCCGAATAACCAAAGACCTACATACAAACACCCGCGAAAACCTCAGAAAACACACACACACAGAGACACACACAGACACACACACACACACATATATATGAAGAGACTATGCTATTACTATCATTACGTTTTACATTTGCACACCACTCAACTTAGTCTTCCCACAACTTATTTGACAATATACATTTCCAGTATATGTTTTTAATATTCCAATTCTCAGATTGGTGGCCTCTCAGCTCTTGATTTTCTACTTATTTTTGTTTCACCAGATATGCACACCTGCTTCCAATGTCCAGACAATCAGTATCCAAACAATAAGCAGGATTTCTGCCTTTCCAAGGAAATGACTTACCTCTCTTATGAAGGAACATTAGGAAGCAGCGTGGTGACAGTGGCCTTTATCCTTTCTTTCATCACAATTTTTGTACTAGGAGTCTTCCTGAAGTCCCACAACACACCCATTGTTAAGGCCAACAACCGCAGCCTCTCCTACACCCTCCTCATCTCCCTCCTCCTCTCCTTCCTTTGTTCTCTGCTTTTTATCGGTCGACCCATGAAGATGACCTGTCTCTTTCGACAGACTGCTTTTGGGATCATCTTCTCAGTGGCTGTTTCTTGTATGCTGGCCAAAACCATCACTGTGGTTCTTGCTTTCATGGCCACCAAGTCTGGATCACGGATGAGGACATGGGTTGGGAAAAAATTAGTTCTTTCCATTGTTCTTTCTTGTTCTTTTATTCAAACTCTTCTTTGCATCGTATGGCTTGGAATTTCTCCCCCTTTCCCAGACTTGGATAAGCACTCCTTCATTTCTGAAATTGTTGTGGAATGCAATGAAGGGTCAGTTGTCATGTTTTATATTGTCTTGTCTTTTATGGGTTTCCTGGCTATTGTTAGTTTTATTGCAGCTTTCCTAGCTAGGAAGTTACCAGACACTTTCCAGGAAACCAAATCCATCACATTCAGCATGCTGGTATTTTGCAGTGTGTGGTTGTCATTTGTCCCTGCATACATCAGCACTAAAGGGAAATTCACAGTAGCTGTGGAGATTTTCTGTATCTTGGCTTCCAGTGCTGGGCTCCTGGCTTGTGTTTTTCCCCCCAAATGTTACATTATTATAGTGAGACCTGATCTTAACAAATGAGAGCAGCTAATAAAAAGAGGAAATTCACCAAAACTTTCCTCAGTGTTTAATTTCTATCCTCACTATTAGAAATATCATTAATCAGCTTGCAATGAATCCTATCACACAGTAATTTGAGACTTACTTCAAAGGAATAAACTATTTCTTAGTAGAAGCAGTTGGAGATAAAGTGATATAAATATTGTTTTAGTTGGTGCAGTGGTAGATGAGGAAATTATGAATGCAGATATAGACTCTGAGCTGCGGCAGCTACAATAAGCAAAATGTGTTTTTAGCACAATTAATAATTAGCACTGTTGATTTCCTGGCTGAAATCATAGAGTTCATTCTTTAGGGCCTGTACTTAGGTGAGCATGGTTTTAAAACAAAGTTTATCCACAGTATTTACAGGCAAATGCCAAAAATCCTGAAATACAAGTAAGAATTTTTTAGAAAATTATACACTATGACAGGCCATCTTCAACACCTCCATTTGCATTATGTTTGACATTAAATATTTTCTTTTTATCCTACAATTTTTCTTGCAGCAAGTCTTACTGCTAATATTCAGGTATCGGTCTTATATAGACAATCTTTTAATAGTAGGTTTTCAGATGGTTGGAATTGTTGAAATGAAATTGAAACAAAAGGAATTGTGAGGAAATGTAGTCCAGATTCTCAGGAGGGAAGGAGTGCATTGCAGAGAAGCCAGTGACAACTCATTTCAGATTGTGTGAGACATTAAGGGTAAAGATAGCTCTTCCTTAATAGTTCCCAGAGTATATGCTTTACGGGGATGGCTGTTTGCTTCAGTTTGGGAAGATTTCATGTTAGAAATTCTGTTTACATATAGCACCACAGAGCAAAGAAAGAGTACAGTCACCATGTGCTTTACTGCTCAACTGTTTTAACTGTAACTGGAAGCAGGAAACTCTTCTTAGAACTAAAGAACATAGAGTATATAAGATAGATCCAAACTTGTAAACATGGGCATCTACTGGCTGCATACTATTGTAGCTGTTGCATAGAAAAACATTCCAACAATGAATTCCAACCTTTTATCTATAAGTAAGAAACCATAAATAAATCTGCTTGGAAAAATCACAACATGGGATTTTTGGAGCCTGACAGGAATGCGCCTTAGCCTTGGAAGTACAGCCTTTTGAATATTGTATCAGAACATTCCAGTGGCAACTCAGTCTTCTTCCTGGCATAAAACTGTCCCCTCCTTTTCATCTATTTCATTGTTCTCTGGAAAAAAATTGACACCAGAATGGAAACTAATCCAAAGACCATTACTTATGTATATGCATGCTTTCATCATCTAGTTTTTCATATGTATGCCTTCCATATGTATGCCTATCATTTCCCTTCCTTTCCTGAAATATATAAATATCAATTCACCCCAGGGGTGAAATCTAAAAATTGTCCCTACCGGTTCTGTGGGCATGGCTTAATTGGTGGGCATGGCTTGGTGGTCAGATGACTGGGTGGGCATGGCCAATAACAATAAATAATAAAAATAATAAACAAAGTATAAAAAACAATAAGAGGTACCAAAAACCAACTTTCACACTTTACACACACACAACACAACACAACTGACTCACATACAATGTAAAAGCAGCTGCACTTCACACTTCACACTTCACACAGCCACAAAAAGCTCAAAAACCAACTTTCACACTTTACACATACACAACTGACACACACACACACACACACAAAATACCACATACAGCTTTCTGAGATTTTGTGTGTTTGTGTAGTTAAAGTGAAACTACAGAAACACACCAAATCTCAGAAAGCTGCACAAATATTTTATTTTATTATTTTATTTTATTTTATTTTATTGTGGACTTCAATTCCCAGAGTTCCTCAGCCAGACAACATTAATCACTCAGTGGTGAAATAGATTAGCTAAGTTTAGATTAGTTCTGTCTTGTGCTAAAAGCGAAACTGGGGCTTTCGAGCTGTGAGAAAAGCCATGAGGTCGATCAGTAATCAGGCAAGTGGCTTAGACTCTTTTAAAAGGAGTTTTTCTACATGTTTTCTACAGAAAACATGTTTTTTAAGGTTCTGCTGATGAGGAACTCAGGTGAGATCCCCAGAGTAGCTTTTAATTTTAATTTTTAAGTTTAAAGGCTGCCGATCTCAGCTGAGGGGCGGGATCCTCAAAGGCTTTTTTTTACTTTTAAAGGCAGGTTTAGGCTGAAGCAAAACTGGCTTTTAAAAGAAAAAAAACCCTCTGCAGATGGTGTGGCTCAGCAGAGGCAGGGGGCGGGGCCAGGGATTTTTGCTACCGGTCCTCCGAACCAGCAGCTGCCATCGCTATCGGATCGCGCGATCCTATCCGATCCGGGAGCATTTCATCCCTGATTCACCCCTTTTGTTTGGAAGAGTGTGTCACACTGCAGCGCATTTGGATAATTCTGTATTCTGATCTGACAGAGGCAACTCTGCCTTTGTGTAGTTTACTAGCTGGCACTTCTTCAATATCAACAACAGACTAACTTTTAGGTGGAATTGTGCATCCTGTATTTACTATGTGTCTAACGTACAATCCAGTTGTTTTATCTTATTATTATTCAGCTTCGCTGACTGTGCTTGACAGAACCCTACATTTTACATATCAGAATTAGACTTTCTGCTGAGAAGTTTTAGATTGTTGGCTTTGTCAAATAGTGGCTTCATTGCCACTGAAAATGAGAATTACAAAAATAATTGTGAGGAAATGTAGTCCAGATTCTCAGGAGGGAAGAGTGCATTCCAGAGAAGCCAGTGACAACTCATTTCAGATTGTGTGAGACATTAAGGGTAAAGATAGCTCTTCCTTAATAGTTCCCAGAGTATATGCTTTACGGGGATGGCTGTTTGCTTCAGTTTGGGAAGATTTCATGTTAGAAATTCTGTTTACATATAGCACCACAGAGCAAAGAAAGAGTACAGTCACCATGTGCTTTACTGCTCAACTGTTTTAACTGTAACTGGAAGCAGGAAACTCTTCTTAGAACTAAAGAACATAGAGTATATAAGATAGATCCAAACTTGTAAACATGGGCATCTACTGGCTGCATACTATTGTAGCTGTTGCATAGAAAAACATTCCAACAATGAATTCCAACCTTTTATCTATAAGTAAGAAACCATAAATAAATCTGCTTGGAAAAATCACAACATGGGATTTTTGGAGCCTGACAGGAATGCGCCTTAGCCTTGGAAGTACAGCCTTTTGAATATTGTATCAGAACATTCCAGTGGCAACTCAGTCTTCTTCCTGGCATAAAACTGTCCCCTCCTTTTCATCTATTTCATTGTTCTCTGGAAAAAAATTGACACCAGAATGGAAACTAATCCAAAGACCATTACTTATGTATATGCATGCTTTCATCATCTAGTTTTTCATATGTATGCCTTCCATATGTATGCCTATCATTTCCCTTCCTTTCCTGAAATATATAAATATCAATTCACCCCAGGGGTGAAATCTAAAAATTGTCCCTACCGGTTCTGTGGGCATGGCTTAATTGGTGGGCATGGCTTGGTGGTCAGATGACTGGGTGGGCATGGCCAATAACAATAAATAATAAAAATAATAAACAAAGTATAAAAAACAATAAGAGGTACCAAAAACCAACTTTCACACTTTACACACACACAACACAACACAACTGACTCACATACAATGTAAAAGCAGCTGCACTTCACACTTCACACTTCACACAGCCACAAAAAGCTCAAAAACCAACTTTCACACTTTACACATACACAACTGACACACACACACACACACACAAAATACCACATACAGCTTTCTGAGATTTTGTGTGTTTGTGTAGTTAAAGTGAAACTACAGAAACACACCAAATCTCAGAAAGCTGCACAAATATTTTATTTTATTATTTTATTTTATTTTATTGTGGACTTCAATTCCCAGAGTTCCTCAGCCAGACAACATTAATCACTCAGTGGTGAAATAGATTAGCTAAGTTTAGATTAGTTCTGTCTTGTGCTAAAAGCGAAACTGGGGCTTTCGAGCTGTGAGAAAAGCCATGAGGTCGATCAGTAATCAGGCAAGTGGCTTAGACTCTTTTAAAAGGAGTTTTTCTACATGTTTTCTACAGAAAACATGTTTTTTAAGGTTCTGCTGATGAGGAACTCAGGTGAGATCCCCAGAGTAGCTTTTAATTTTAATTTTTAAGTTTAAAGGCTGCCGATCTCAGCTGAGGGGCGGGATCCTCAAAGGCTTTTTTTTACTTTTAAAGGCAGGTTTAGGCTGAAGCAAAACTGGCTTTTAAAAGAAAAAAAACCCTCTGCAGATGGTGTGGCTCAGCAGAGGCAGGGGCGGGCCAGGGATTTTTGCTACCGGTCCTCCGAACCAGCAGCTGCCATCGCTATCGGATCGCGCGATCCTATCCGATCCGGGAGCATTTCATCCCTGATTCACCCCTTTTGTTTGGAAGAGTGTGTCACACTGCAGCGCATTTGGATAATTCTGTATTCTGATCTGACAGAGGCAACTCTGCCTTTGTGTAGTTTACTAGCTGGCACTTCTTCAATATCAACAACAGACTAACTTTTAGGTGGAATTGTGCATCCTGTATTTACTATGTGTCTAACGTACAATCCAGTTGTTTTATCTTATTATTATTCAGCTTCGCTGACTGTGCTTGACAGAACCCTACATTTTACATATCAGAATTAGACTTTCTGCTGAGAAGTTTTAGATTGTTGGCTTTGTCAAATAGTGGCTTCATTGCCACTGAAAATGAGAATTACAAAAATAATTAGGTTAAAATTTTAAGTGGCTTGAAAGAACCGAAAGGAATAGAAACGTTTAGTACATATGTTCTTACACTTTTTTAAGGAGGTTCCATGCCATGATAAACATGCTGGTGTTATATTTTCCTTTCATATCCTGGCAGCTTTTATTTCAGTTATAAGAGTGCAGAGCAAGCAAAATGCAGAGATTCTGTATCATAATGATTTAGCTCTAGTTGTGTTTGACTATAAAATAAATCTCAATAAACATGAATATTGAAATTATCTATTATTATTATTATTATTATTATTATTATTATTATTATTATTATTATTATTATTATTATTCCAATGTTTCTCAATTACTCCAATCCTTTTATATTAGTGTGTGTGTGTGTGTGTGTGTGTGTTTGTGTGTGTGTGTGTGACTCACTTCACCCAGGATAGAGTGAAGATAGATAGCTGGGTGTTATCAGCATATTGATGATACCTCAGCCTGTGGTGATGGATGATCTCCCCCATCAGAAAGGTTGGTTTTGCAAATTGCATTCAGCCAAATTGTAGGTTATTTTATGGTCCTGGGCATACAAATATAACAGGCAATATGATCTGTTCAACTTACACACACCCTCCCAAGCAACAGGGTCCATTACAATGACCAATTGATATAAAAAACAGTGTAAAATAATTCAGGGGGATGTTTTTTCCAAACAAAAAATTTCAGGTATATTTCTTAACATCTTACAGAAGGATAGGGGAGTATCCCATTATTTAGGATAAGAAACATTAGACATTCCAATCTAACAGTAAATTATTATAGTCAATTATAAGGAGTGCTCATAAATTCCCTCAATAAAACCTCATAAGGCAATGACTGGAATGTAGTGCACTGATATTTCCATAAGACCTTAGTTCAGAAAAGTCAAGATCTGGTTATATTTCTTTATCTTGGAACCATGAAACTTGTTTCAATAAAGTACCAAACCAACATTGCTGATATCAAAGAGCTAAACAGGAATGAACCTTTTAAGAATGGAAATTAGAAATCCCAGTTCTGTAGAATAGAATTGAAGGTGAGGATGCAGAGACGACAGTGTCTGGCAGCACAGGTGAGTTGATTACCTGTAGAAGCAGCAGAGGCAAAGGTGGGGGGAGGCACGCTATCCAGATGGACCATGCAGGACCTGGGAAAGCTAAGAGATAATGGGCCATAGCAGGTGGCCAGCCATGGGAGGTTCATCTTCAAATGGAGACACTGACAGCAGATGGAGGCAGAGGCAGGAGGAAGGCAGGTGATCTTGATGCTCCATGTGGGCTGCAGGAAAGCTGAGAGAAGTGAAGACGAGTCTCCTGCAGCTGCCCACCCACTCCATCCCACCGTCTTTGAACTTGCTTGTGGTCCATGCAGCACATCTGGATTGCAAGCCTTCACCCCAACCTTTGCCTCCTATCTGCTGCTAGTGCAGTTGCATGAAGATAAGCCATCCATGGCTACCCACCCACTCCAGCCCAATGACTCTTGGCTTTCCTGGAGCCTGCGTCATGCATCCGGATTGCGTGCCTACCCCCTGCACCTCTGCCATTGTCTGCTGCTTGGACAGGTAATCAACTCACCTGCACTGCATGGGCTGTGCAGTCCCAGAGTGCACTGACAAAGGGACCAGTATGCTGCAGCTGCCACCACTTTTTGGACCGGGGATGGGGTGCCCCAGCCAGGCTGATCACCTTGAAATTGTCCTTCCCTGAAATTATGCCTGGGTCTTATTTTGGGGGAAACATGGTATCTAATATCAAACCACTCAACTAGAATACTAGATATTTCAATACTAGAAATGCTAAATACATGGGATTTGTAAAGCCACACAGAGTTCAATAAGTATCTCAATTTCTTTATTTTAATTACAGATTGCATCATTTATATGATACATTCACACTCAGAAAAGTTTCCAGACTTTGTGGAAGTTTCTGTAAAATTTATCCAGTTGAGAGTGCTGAAGAAAGGAGTCATCCTGCACTTCTAAGCTTATTTTTAATAACTCATGAACATGCACATGTTTTAACTTAATGCAAATGTTATCAAAAACATTCTTCAGAAGTCACTCATCTGTTGTGAACATTATTTTCCCCTGGCATCTCTTTGAATAGTCATGACAAAACATGCTGTAATTGCACCGTGGGAATAAGCTGAAAAATAACTGCAACACCAGGAGCGGGAAAAAAAACACTATTTCCTCACTGTTTTGAATCAGGAAGCGCTCTAGTGAGATAATCATCTGCATTACTCTTATAATCTTGATTGACTTCTTCTTCATACCTGGCATTTCCCTGTAAAATACAACAGGACATAACTAGCCTGGAATTTTAAGAGTAAAGAATGCCCGTAAAATATGGTCTTTCGTGTTTGAAATAATGCATAGAGAGGAGTTGTAGCTCAGTAGCTAAAATTTTGTTGTCAGCAACTTTGGCTTGCCAACTGAAGCCTGATTGTTCCATTGCACAATATTCCATTAGTCATGGGGGAAACAAATAGATTTTTTACAGGAAGAGTTGGATACCTTATCATTGGAATGCTGCTATTAGGGCTGTTTCCTATTTGCAAAGTTTCTTTTTCAAAAGGCACTAGGAGTGACCTCAGTCCATTTCTTCAGAAGTATCATGAAGTAGGAGACTCCATACTTGGTGGTATAATGTCTCACAGTTTTTTAATTTCAGAGAAGATCACGTTCCAAAGATATCCTTTTGAAGACTATTTTGTTGAACTCGTGTAAGAAGTTGGATGCTGAAAAGATATATCAGTTGTAGCTCTGTCCTGTTGAAATCAGAAGTGATGGCAATACAGTTTACTTACTGTTTGTTTGGAGGGAAAAGGAGATGGTGTTTTTGGATGGATGGATGGATGGATGGATGGATGGATGGATTAGATATATAGATAGATAGATGATGGATGGGTGATATATCTGTCAATAACCTGAGAATAGAATAGAATAGAATAGAATAGAATAGAATAGAATAGAATAGAATAGAATAGAATAGAATAGAATAGAATAGAATAGAATTCTTTATTGGCCAAGTGTGATTTGTCTTAGGTGTATGTGCTCTCAGTGTACATAATAAAATACACTCATCAAAAAAAAAAAGATACAACACTTAGTGATGGTCAAGGTTACTAATATGCTATCAAATCATTCTAGGAAACAATTAAAAACAATACAAATTGAAAGATACAAGAAATATGGTTATAGTAATAAGAGGGAAGAGATAGATACTAGTAAGGAAGAGAAGAATAATAGTAACACAGTCTTAGTAAATTATTTGACAGTGTTGTGGGAATTAATTATTAAGCAGAGTGATGGCATTCGGGAAAAAAACTGTCCTTATGTCTAGTTGTTCTGGTGTGCAGTGCTTTATAGCATCATTTTGAGGGTAGAAGTTGAATCAAACAAATAATAATAATAACAACAGAGTTGGAAGGGACCTTGGAGGCCTTCTAGTCCAACCCCCTGCCCAGGCAGGAAACCCTACATCATCTCAGACAGATGGTTATCTAACATTTTCTTAAAAATTTCCAGTGTTGGAGCATTCACAACTTCTGCAGGCAAGTCGTTCCACTTATTAATTGTTCTAACTGTCAGGAAATTTCTCCTTAGTTGCTTCAGAAGAAAAGTTGCTAAATTGCTTCAGAAGAAAACAATACAGTCATAATCTAATAACACCAAAAAGATTTTTAAAATAATTTTCAAATTGGCAATTGTTTAACGCAAGGTAATCATTTCTGACTACCTTTAAAAAATCTTATTTGTTTTAGCTTAGAAAGACCAGAACGGTTTTTCATATGTGGAACCTCATTTTTGGAGATACTGATACTTTCAAATAAACTGCCTTCACATTACATTTTTTATTTTTTTATTTTTTGGGAGAACATTGAATATGATCCGGATTTCAAACTGGCCAGCATTAGTTCTACAATGGATTTGAATAGAATAGAATAGAATAGATTTTTTATTGGCCAAGTGTGATTGGACACACAAGGAATTTGTCTTGGTGCATATGCTCTCAGTGTACATAAAAGAAAAGATACATTCATCAAGGTACAACATTTACAAGACAATTGATGGTCAATATATCAATATAAATCATAAGGATTGCCAGCAACAAAGTTACAGTCATACAGTCATAAGTGGAAAGAGATTGGTGATGGGAACTATGAGAAGATTAATAGTAGTGCAGATTCAGTAAATAGTCTGACAGTGTTGATGGAATTATTTGTTTAGCAGAGTGATGGCCTTTGGGAAAAAACTGTTCTTGTGTCTAGTTGTTCTAGTGTGCAGTGCTCTATGGCGTCATTTTGAGGGTAGGAGTTGAAACAGTTTATGTCCAGGATGCGAGGGGTCTGTAAATATTTTCACAGCCCTCTTCTTGATTCATGCAGTATACAGGTCCTCAATGGAAGGCAGGTTGGTAGCAATTATTTTTTCTACAGTTCTAATGATCCTCTGAAGTCTGTGTCTTTCTTGTTGGGTTGCAGAACCAAACCAGACAGTTATAGAGGTGCAAATGACAGACTCAATAATTCCTCTGTAGAACTGAATCAGCAGCTCCTTGGGCAGTTTGAGCTTACTGAGTTGGCAGAGAAAATGTATAAGACAAATTTTATAGAAGTAGGATTAACAGTGAATTTATATTTCTAATATTTAGCTCTTTCCATCCAAATTAATGGTAGTTAATATCTGCAAACATTTTATCTGATGTATTTTATAGGACCTCAGATAGTGATCAAGTTCAGATTTATTAAAATTGCAACTGGGTCTCTCTGTAAACATATGCATTTAAGGTATTTATTATTTTTCGATTGTCTTGCAGATTACTAACTCAGACCTATCAATACATCTTGGCTCTGATATTTGCTGTGAAAGAGATTAATGGAAATCCCCAGATCTTGACCAATGTCACCCTGGGCTTCAACATTTATAACAACAATTTTAATCCAAAACCGACATATGCAGCAACAATGGAAATTCTCTCCACACCGGGCAGATTCATCCCAAACTATAAATGTGATTTTCAGAACAATCTGGTAGCAGTCATTGGAGGACCTAACACAAACGATTTTCTTGACGGAGCAACTATTCTGAGTCAATACAAGATTGCACAGGTAGTTCCTGGTCATGAAAGAACATTCATTTCCTATTTTGTCGTATATGTAAGAAAAGGTTGTTATTTCCAGAATTCTTATTTAAATGCTAATTGAACAAAATTAAAAAAGGATAAAGAAAAAAAAACGTAGTAAGGGAGACTATGTGAAATAAGCCAATATGGAAATATTTATTGAAGTGTTAGTGCCACTTTATAATGCCTTGGTAAGGCCGCACTTGGAATACTGCATCCAGTTTTGGTCGCCACGATGTAAAAAAGATGCTGAGACTCTAGAAAGAGTGCAGAGAAGAGCAACAAAGATGATTAGAGGACTGGAGGATAAAACATATGAAGAACGGTTGCAGGAACTGGGTATGTCTAGTTTAATAAAAAGAAGGACTAGGGGAGACATGATAGCAGTGTTCCAATATCTCAGGGGTTGCCACAAAGAAGAGGGAGTCGGGCTGTTCTCCAAAGCACCTGAGGGTAGAACAAGAAGCAATGGGTGGAAACTGATCAAAGAAAGAAGCAACTTAGAACTAAGGAGAAATTTCCTGACAGTTAGAACAATTAATAAGTGGAACGATTTGCCTGCAGAAGTTGTAAATGCTCCAACACTGGAAATTTTTAAGAAAATGCTGGATCTGACTGAGATGGTGTAGGGTTTCCTGCCTGGGCAGGGGGTTGGACTAGAAGGCCTCCAAGGTCCCTTCCAACTCTGTTGTTATATTAATTATATTATATTATATTATATTATATTATATTATATTATATTATATTATATTATATTATTATATTATATTATTATATTATATTATATTATATTATATTATATTATATTATATTATATTATATTATATTATATTATATTATATTATATTATATTATATTATATTATATTATATTATATTATATTATATTATATTATATTATATTATATTATATTATAATATTAATTTCATTGTTTAGGTAGTTCATGAAACAAAAACATCCATCACAATTCCCTTGCTTGTTGAATATGAAACACAAGATTTTGGGTTGCAGGATGTTGATTTGGCTACTGATTTGAATTCTGATTAGATACAATAAAAAAGGGTAAAGGAAAAAATGGAACTCAGTAAGGGAAGTATGTGAAATAAACCAAAATATGGAAATACAGGTTACCTTCATTACTTCCACTGAACTATATTTTACCTTAATGGTTACCTTAATGAAAATATTTTTTTACTATTGGGAGGCTTCATAAAAGGCATACATTCCATTCGTATTGGACCACATGATTACAGTTAAAGACTAGGCAGTGTAGTTCTAGAAATCACAACATACTACTACTACTACTACTACTAATAATAATAATAATAATAATTTAATTTTTATACCACCCTTCTCCCGAAGGACTCAGGGCGGTGAACAGGCAGATAAAATAATACCATATATTACAATAAAAACACTCTTTAAAAAACTTATTCAATATGGCCTAAAATTTAAAATACAATACAAAATATAAAATAAACCCCAATAAAATCCATATTTAAAAACCCTATTTAAGCCAGTCCTGCTCAGAAGAATAGATACGTCTTCAGCTCGCGGTGAAAGGTCCGGAGGTCAGGAAGTTGTCGAAGTCCTGGGGGAAGCTCATTCCAGAGGGTAGGTGCCCCCACAGAGAAGGCTCTCCCCCTGGGGGTCACCAGCCTACACTGTTTGGCTGACGGCACCCTGAGAAGACCCTCTCTATGGGAGCGTACCGGCCGGTGGGAGGCATGTGGTAGCAGAAGGCGGTCCCGAAGATATCCCGGTCCTATGCCATGCAGCACTTTAAAGGTGGTAACCAGACAAACAAACAAAAATTGTAAATCATTTTCTTTCCAAGAAAAAATCTTCTTCTATCCTGTTTTTTCCTTCTTTATTTATCACTGCCTTCTCTTAGCTTGCCTATTCTTCTGCTCCAGAGATGAATACACAAAACCAAGCCATTTCCTTCTATTGGATGTTCCCAAATGTTAATTATCAATATTATGGGATTCTTCAGCTCTTACTATATTTCAAGTGGACGTGGATGGGCATATTTTATATTGGCATTGGCAGCCAGGCAGAATTATTGGTCCGGAAAGTATTGCCTTTCTTTTCACAGCATGGCATCTGTTTTGATTTCATCGAAAAATTAGCTGGTGGGATAATCGATGATGCGATTGTGCTTCTGGAAGCGTTCCGTGCTAACTTAAACTGTGCCTTGAATAGCAGAGCTAATGTAGTGATCTTTCATGGGGAATTTCACAGTATAGCAACTTTATGGGCTTTACTTGAAATGTCAGAATATTATGACACGGCAGGGAAAAAAGCGAAAATCTGGATCATGACAGCAGAGGTGGACTTTACATCCATCAGGATTCAAAAAGACTGGGGCATAGATTTCCTCCATGGCGTTATATCCCTAGCAATCCAATCTAAGGAAGTGTCTGGATTTCGGAAATTTGTTCAGATGAGGAACCCTCTTTTGCATCAAGCAGATGGTTTCTTAAAAGAGATCTGGCAGCAGCTTTTTGATTGTCTGATACCAAACCTTCCCGCTGAGTCTGTGGGACAGAATATCTGCACTGGGGAGGAGAGGCTGGAGACTCTCCCTGTAACCATCTTTGAAACCAGGATGACTGCCCACAGTTACTGTGTCTACAACGCTGTCTATGTTGTTGCACATGCTTTGCATGCCCTGTATTCATCCATAAACAAGGAAAGACCAAGGATGACATTGAAAATTCTTAAACAACAGTCATGGAAGGTAAATTTCCTTATCAGAGAAGTCCAGGATATTTCACTTTTTCACCTATCTGTCAATGCAAGAGTGTACGTTACCAGTTTATCTTATTCAGTCGATCCTTGTGAGATGTTTGGGATCAGAGATCTTATTACCATGAAGGCAGTGATGGGATTCAAGTAATTTAACAACCAGTTCTCTGCCCTAATGATTTCTTCCAACAACCAGTTTGCCAAACTGCTCAGAAAGTTAACAACCAGTTCTCCCAAAGTGGTGCGAACTGGTTGAATCCCACCACTGCATGAAGGAGAATCAATGTTATCTTCTGATTGGGTGCTTATATGAACATCTGAGCATAGCTCATAAAATCATCTGCTACAATGTCCTTCCTGCTTCAGCTTCAACCACAACAACAACAAAATAGATTCAAACTTAAAATGAACCGCTCCAATCTCGATTGCAGAAAATATGATTTCAGTAACAGACTTATTAATGCCTGGAATGCACTACCAGACTCTGTGGTCTCATCCCAAAATCCCCAAAACTTTAACCCACGACTGTCTACTGTTGACCTCACTCCATTCCTCACTCCAACACTGGAAGTTTTTAAGAAGATATTGGATAATCATTTGTCTGAAGTGATGTAGGGTTTCCTGCCTAAGCAGGGGATTGGACTAAAAAACCTTCAAGGTCCCTTCCAACTCTGTTATTCTATTGTTCTATTGATAACATTCATGGCATATCTCTGCTTGCTTATGGTTTCATACCATTTTCCACCAAGAAGCATTTGTGCAAAGGAAGAAATCTGTTCTAATGTTTATTTTTTTATTTTTTTATTATTTTTTTTAAAAAGGAAGTCTTATGAAATTTATGACTGTATGAGTCTGCCAGATTTATTGAGATCATGGCTCATTTATAAACAGAAAAAAACCCCATTTTTCTAGTTCAAGAGGGCTTTTATAGCAAAATGTTTGATAAGATTATCCTCGACAATAAGGACTAAATTGAATTTTAATTTTGATTTATTTGTTTTTACTTCTAAAATTACCCATTTTTTTATTTTCAGGTATTTCATTGATAGCATGTAAAACTTTATTCTAATCTGTATATAAACTAATTGTTATAGCTTTCAAACATTATGACATATTCATCTCACTATATCTACGTAAGGTTGAACAAAAATACTTTCTAATGCATTTTTAAAAAAACTCATACAGTTATTATATTCTTTTGGAAAAGAAGGTGAGAGGATGAAAATTGTAACAAATGCATTTTGACCCTAAACTATTACAATTAAGATTTTTTTCAAAGCATCTTTTTTTAAAAAAAACTCTATGGATCTAATATTATGCTTACGTCCCTCAAGGTTTGGAGGTTTTCAGTGTATTAAGTGAGACATTTGCAGAAGATTGCCATTTTTTTCTCTAAGAAATCAATAAAAGTTTGCTTCAAGATTAAGCCCACAAAAACCTTACTAATCATTTACTTTAGAACAAGAAGCATGTTCCCAGACAATGATGTCATCTTATATTCAAAGTACTATAATTATGCTGAGAATGTTATTTTTTAATTTAATGGCAATCATCGTATTGTCAAAAATATGATGAATACCATCAAATGCCATCATTTTGCAAAGCAACTGCAATCAAACTTCATGCCACACTTTTATCTCTTTGGCAACTTTTTTCTCCTTGATGTCTAGCTTCACCATTTCCTGAGAGAAGTTTCATTCAATAATAGTGCTGGAGACCAGATTTCCTTTGATAAAAATGGAGAATTTGTAGGAAGATTCGATATCATAAACTGGGTCACCTTCCCAAACCAGTCCTTCCGTAGAGTTAAGGTGGGAACCATAGATCCAGACCCACTATCACATCACCTGCTGACCATTAGAGAGGATGACATCATCTGGCCCACCTGGTTTAATCAGGTAAAATCCATATCATGTCCACATTGATTGATCACTTTGACCAATATTCCAAGAAGGTTCATGGAAATCTAGCAGAATTTCATTATTTTTTTCTCAATTATTTTGGTCATAGCAAAGAAAAATTGTCCAAGAACTGAGCAAATCGGACACCTGAGCATACAGTATGTACTTATTTAGTATATCCTTAAGTGGCTTAATGCTGCTAAGATTTATATTCCACTTTTTCTTACTTTGGTCCAATCATGGGAGTTGTTGGGGAAACTGAGTCCTTCTAGGGATAGGTTCAATATCCATGTAATATAAGTGGGCAACAATAGGTAGTTTGGTTGACAATTTCTCTAGAGGGACACAAACTGTACACTTTATGGGGATATTCTCAGTTGTGGTTACTAGCTTTAGAACCCTGTTCTTTTTTTCTATCAGCAGTTCAATAGCAATAAATCTTTTTTGAGTATCTGCCTCAATTAACTTGGCTGGTATATCCTTCCTGATATATACAACTATACCATTTTTCTTGTCCAAAGCTGATGCAACAAAATGTTTACCTAATTTTGAGTTTATTAAGTATTTTTGGTCTGATAATTTGTTATGTGTCTCTTGTAGGCAAATCACATCATTTTTAAATTGTTTCAAATAGTGAAATATTTTCCTTCTTTTCTGAGCTGAATTCAAGCCATTAACATTCCATGACAAAATTCTATTTGCCATTACTGGCCTCCTGAAGCTTTGAAGCAGACAACAGAAGATCCTCCTCCAGTATCTTCCATCTAGCTCCTCCCACAGCTTCCATTCTGGGGTCCTGACTTTTACTTTGAAGCTGTTGCTCTTCTTTACGCTTAAGAGCTCCTCTTGTCATCCTTTGCTCTTGTGGCTCTTCTGGTACTGGCAGCAATGAGGCCTCTTGGGTCACCACACCCTCTTGAATCTCTTGAGGTTTTTCTATCACTTCTATTTCAACTTTCAAGACTGTAGAGAGAAAATCCTTTGCCTTTAGCACAGTGTCAATCCGGTATCTCCTTCCTTGATAAAATACTGTCAGACCAACTGGCACCTCCCATCTAAATTGAATCTGGTGTTTTTTAAGTCCTTGTGTGAAAAAAAAAAATCCTTCCTGTCTCTTAACATCTTGGAAGGAATCTCTTTCAGGACCTTCAACTCCTGTAACCCTGTTCTTTTTTTAATCAAGTAAGTCGAATATACAATTAAAACAAAAGTAAGGACTTGATTGCCAGAGTTGTCTGCCACTAGGAGCCAGGGACTATCACCACAAATACTCCTGGATTTCATGCAAATATTAATCAGGAGACTCTGTTGTGCTCTCATCATATATGATTCAGGGGTGAAATCCAGCAGGTTCTGACAGGTTCTAGAGAACAGGTAGCAGAAATTTTGAGCAATTCGGAAAACCGGTAGCGGAAATTTTGAGTACTTTGGAGAACTAGCAAATACCACCTCTGGCTGGCCCCAGAGTGGGGTAGGAATGGAGATTTTGCAATATCCTCCCCCCAGGAGTGGGGTGGGAATGGAGATTTTGCAGTATCCATCCACTGCCTCTGTGGCTCAGACTGGTGGGCCTCAGACTGTGGGCCTCTGTGGCTCAGACTGGTAAGACAGTCTGTTATTAACAGCAGCTGCTTGCAATTACTGCAGGTTCAAGCCCCACCAGGCCCAAGGTTGTCTCAGCCCATCCTTTATAAGGTAGGTAAAATGAAGACCCAGATTGTTGGGGGCAATAAGTTGACTTTGTATATAATATACAAATGGATGAAGACTATTGCTTGACATAGTGTAAGCTGCCCTGAGTCTTCGGAGAAGGGCGGGATATAAATGCAAATTTAAAAAAAACTGCCATGCCCACCAAGCCACACCCTCAGAACCGGTAGTAAAAAAATTTGGATTTCACCACTGATATGATTCCCTAGTCTAGAGTCACTGTGCTTGTAGATATATCTGTTAATTCAAAGATAATATTATGAAACACTGTTTTGTTGCTTTTTCTTCCCCCGCCCTTTTAATTGTTTTACTTATATTAAAAGCTAAGCAATGATCTCAAAAAGGATATTGGTAAATCATATTTTCAAGATTCTTTTAAAAAAAAAAATCTAAGTATTCTCTGGATATTTCTGGTAAATTTCTGTTCAACGGAAAATTTTCTTATGGGAAGAATTTCAGGCCTTCCCTGAAAAAAACTCAGCAAAATTAGTGACCACCAACATGTTGTCAAAATTGCAATGGGAGAAGAATTCTGAGCACATCTCCTGTTCTAGTGTCAGTATTGCTGTAGAATCACACATCCTGCTCTTCCTTTTCAGGACCAACAATCCAAATTACAGAAAACAAGGAACAGCAACAAAATTGGGATAAAAAAAAGATTAAGAGAAATAGTTCATTGTTAAGCTTTGTTTCACATACCTCATATTAAAAAAATATGATACCAATCAATAGTTTCAATTTGGTTAAATATATTATTTTGTTTGCTTTGGACAGAGGTCTCTCAACTGTGGCCCTTTTGATTACTTAGCTTTAATCTTCTTCAGAACCAGAGGCAGCCACAGAATCCAGAAATTTACCCTTGCAAAAACAAAAGCTTAGGAATTCATAATTCATTAAGTCACTTAAATTAAGTTCATAATTTAGGGGAGCTAACAAGAGCACAACCTGCTACAGGTTGAATGTGTGGAGTAAGAAGAAATCCATTTTCTTCTTCACTGATCTATGAATTATGGACCTTCAATTATTTATGTTTCTGAATGCCATTTCAGATGAGTCAGGAAGGATGGAAAGATGTGGTTCAGCACCACAATCTCAAAACGTTGCAATGAATATTTCCCCCAAAAAAACATTAACATCTTTTATTTCCTTCATGGGCAGGTATCACCTGTCTCCCTGTGTAATGATAACTGCCCTTCAGGCTACAGAAAGGCCGAAATAGAAGAAAAACCATTTTGCTGCTATGACTGCATTCCATGTCCTCAAGGAGAGATCTCAAATCAAACAGGTAGAATGTGCCGAGATGGATAGATTAAAAATGAAAATCAGATTGGTAGTCTCTCATCTCTTGATTTTCTACTTATTTTTGTTTTACCAGATATGCACACCTGCTTCCAATGTCCAGACGATCAGTATCCAAACAATAAGCAGGATTTCTGCCTTTCCAAGGAAATGACATACCTCTCTTATGAAGGAACATTAGGAAGCAGCTTGGTGATAGTGGTCTTTACCCTTTCTTTCATCACAATTTTTGTACTAGGAGTATTCCTGAAGTCTCACAACACACCCATCGTTAAGGCCAACAACCGCGGCCTCTCCTACACCCTCCTCCTCTCCCTCCTCCTCTCCTTCTTTTGTTCTCTGCTTTTCATCGGTCGACCCATGAAGATGACCTGTCTCTTTCGACAGACTGCTTTTGGGATCATCTTCTCAGTGGCTGTTTCGTGTATGCTGGCCAAACCATTACTGTGGTTCTCGCTTTCATGGCCACCAAGCCTGGATCACGGATGAGGACATGGGTTGGGAAAAAATTAGCCCTTTCCATTTTTCTTTCTTGTTCTTTTATTCAAACTCTTCTTTGCATTGTGTGGCTTGGAATTTCTCCCCCTTTCCCAGACTTGGATAAGCACTCCTTCATTTCTGAAATTGTTGTGGAATGCAATGAAGGGTCAGTTGTCATGTTTTATATTGTCTTGTCTTTTATGGGTTTCCTGGCTATTGTTAGTTTTGTTGCAGCTTTCCTAGCTAGGAAGTTACCAGACACTTTCCAGGAAACCAAATCCATCACATTCAGCATGCTGGTATTTTGCAGTGTGTGGTTGTCATTTGTCCCTGCATACATTAGCACTAAAGGGAAATTCACAGTGGCTGTGGAGATTTTCTGTATCTTGGCTTCCAGTGCTGGACTCCTGGCTTGTGTTTTTTCCCCCAAATGTTACATTATTATAGTGAGACCCGATCTTAACAAACGAGAACAGTTAATAAAAAGAGGACATTGACAAATATTGTCAAAAAAATTTAGTCCATCCCCACACTAGTGGAAATATCATTAATCAGTTTGCAATGAATTCTATTACACAGTAATTTGAGACTTACTTCAAAGGAATACATTATTTATTAGTAGATAAATAGTAGATAAAGTGATATAAATATTGTTTTAGCTGGTGCAGTGCTAGATGAGGAAATTATATATGCGGATATAGACTCTGAGCTGCGGCAGCTACAATAAGCAAAATGTGGCTGTTATTATTAGCACAATTAATAATTAGCATAGCTGGAAGTAATCCTGGCTGAAATCATAGCGTTCGTTCTTTAGGGTCTGTACTTAGGTGAACATGGTTTTAAAACAAAGCTTATTCATAGTATTTATAGACAAATGTCAAAAATTCAGAAATACAAGTAAGATTTTTTTAGAAAATTGTATACTATGATACGGCATCTTCAACACCCACCCACCCACCCATTTTTATTATGTTTGTGTAATGTATCTTTAAGAGTTTGGAGGGAAAACTGAGCGGGAAAAAGCACGTTGCTGATTGGACGAAGCCTCTGGCTAAACTGTATATAAAGAGAGGGTTTTCCCAGCCCGGGTTGCTGGGTTCACCATATAGTAAAGAGCTGTTGTCACTATCCTGGTCTCCTGCCTCGTTATTGCCCAAATCTAACACTGGCGACGAAGGTGGGATCTCGAGGCTAAGAGCGCCAGGAAAAAAGCTGAAGTCACCAGGAAGACGCGAACCCAGCAAACAAGGGGTGGAAAGCAGCGATGTCCAGCTACACACCGCCAGTGCCATTCGACCCAGCTAAGGAAAAATGGGGGTCATACATGGCTCATTTCGAGTGCTTCCTCGAGGCGAACGAACTTCAAGGAGTCTCAGACAACAGGAAGCGAGCGTATTTCCTGAGCCACTGCGGTCCAGAGGTTTTCGATACCGCAGAATCGTTGGCGGAGCCAACGCCGGTACAATCGGTGCCGTGGCAGACTCTACAGACCGTATTGAAAGCCCATTATGCACCAACGCCGTCCAAGTATGTGCGACGGTACGAATTCAGGGAGCGTAGGCAACAAGAGGGCGAGTCCATAAGCGTATACATGGCAGCCCTGAGGAAAGCCACGAACCATTGTGAGTTCCGAGACTTGGAAGAGGCATTGCTGGAGCAACTCATTCGTGGGGTCAGGGACATCCGTTTGCGACGGCGGCTGTCCAAAAGCAACAGCTGGCAAACGCCTTGGACGAAGCCAGGGCTAATGAGATGTCTACCCAAGCGGCGGAAACCCTACAAAAGCAGGTCGCACCAACGGCTGGTGCGAAATCAACCCCGGTCCACAATGAAGAGGTCCAGGCCGAGTCGGACGGTGAGGAGGAGGAAGGAGTCTTCCACACCGGGAGGCCGGAGAAAGAAGACCGGGGTGACTGCGCGAGTTGTGGAGGGCAACACCAACGACAACAATGCAAATTTAAGGATGCGACTTGTCGGCGGTGCGAAAGGAAGGGGCACATAGCACAGGTCTGTCGAGCACCCCAACCTTCCCGCCAAAAATTCAAACTGACCAACCAGAGCGCGGGAACGGCGAAGCGGCCCGTGATTGGTCAATTCAAAAAAGGCGCGAAGTTGAATCAGACTGTCGTGAGAGTGGGTCACGCAGCAACCCGCCTAGAGAAAAAAATCTTTACGAAAACAAAGATTGAGGGGGTGCCGTGCCGATTGGAGGTGGACACCGGCTCAGCGATCACGATCATGTCCTGGGACACTCTCGTGAAAGCCGTACCCGCCATCGCAAAGCACAAGCTGAAACCACAGAAATTAAAGGTACAAGACTACCAAGGGAATGGCATCCCTGTTCGAGGGGTAACGTCCGTCCACGTCGAGTATGGACAATACAAGAAAACTCTGCCCATCACCATAGTCGATGGGACCCTGCCAAGCTTGTTGGGACTGGACTGGTTCCGAGCATTGGGCATGGGAGTGACTGGAATCTTCAGAAACGAAGTCAACCTCAAAGACGCACTCATGAAGGAATTTGAGGACGTTTTCAGAGACTGCCTGGGCAAGTACACGGGGACCCCTATTTCGTTTAACTTAGACCCACAAGTTGCCCCTATTCGTCTAAAGGCTAGGAGGGTCCCGTTCGCCCTAAAGCCCAGGATTGACCGGGAACTGGACAAGCTAGTAAACCAGGGAATTCTAGTGCCAGTTGACCATGCTAAGTGGGAGACCCCTATAGTCACCCCAGTCAAACCGGACGGGTCGGTCCGGATTTGCGCTGACTATAAGGCAACGCTTAACAAAGCGTTGCAAAAGAGTGCTTACCCCGTCCCGGTGGTACAGCACTTACTGCACTCAATGGGGCAAGGGCAGGTTTTTGCCAAGCTAGACTTGACCCAAGCCTATCAACAGCTGCCTGTAGATAACAGCACAGCCGAAGCGCAGACAATTGTGACTCACAGAGGGGCTTTTAAGTGTACCCGGTTACAGTTTGGGGTTAGTGTGGCTCCAGGGTTATTTCAGAACCTAATGGAGCGGCTATTGCAGGGACTACCAGGGGTGGTACCATACTTTGACGATGTACTGGTATCCGCTGAGAATCTAGAGGAATTAGGGGTAAGGCTGCGAAAAGTTTTGGGCATTTTCCGGTCTGCCGGTCTCAAAGTTAAACTGAACAAATGCCAGATCGGGGTTGAATCTGTGGAATTCCTGGGCTACCGGATAGACAGGGAAGGGATTCACCCCACTGAAAGCAAGGTACGGGCCATCAGGAAGGCCCCGGTTCCAAAGAACAAAACGGAGTTACAGGCATTCTTAGGTCTGGTCAACTTCTACGCGGTATTCTTAAGAAATAAGGCAACAGTAGCCGAGCCGCTGCATAAATTACTAGCAAAGACGGCTGCATGGTCTTGGGGAAAGGCGGAAGCTAGGGCATTCAAGGGTAAAGAGTCACCTATCGAGTGATAGCCTCCTTATCCAATACAATGGCACGCTGCCATTAGTGTTAAGCTGCGATGCATCTCCCTATGGGGTGGGGGCTGTGCTCAGCCACAGGTTGCCAAATGGCACAGAAGCCCCTATTGCATATTACTCCCGAACCATGTCATCAACTGAAAGGAATTATAGCCAGCTTGATAAGGAAGCCTTGGCTATAGTCTCCGGAGTAAAGAAATTCCATGAATATGTATTTGGTCGTGATTTCGAAATCATCATGGACCATAGACCTTGCTAGGCCTGTTGGCAGGCGACGCCCAACGCCCGTGGCACTTTCGCCCAGACTGACCCGATGGACTATCTTCCTGGCAGCGTATTCTTACAAACTACTACACCGGCCAGGGAAGGAATTAGGGCATGCAGACGCCCTGAGCAGATGCCCGTTACCAGAGACTATCGAAGACCCCACTCCGGGGACACCAGTTCTGCTAATTGACTCTTTGGACTCTGGCCCAGTCACATCCAAAGAGGTGGCTCGGGTTTCGTACAAGGACATTACAATAAGGACTGTAATTGGTTGGGTGCAAAGAGGTTGGCCCGCTGCGCCGGGCGAGCGTTTTAAAGAGTTTGTAAAAAAACGTGGGGAACTCTCAGCTCAAGGGGGGTGCCTGCTATGGGGGGATCGAGTGGTGATCCCGGAGAAATTGAGGGAAAAGGTATTGGGGCTCCTCCACGAAGGCCACCCAGGGATCGTGAGAATGAAGGGTCTAGCGAGAAGCTATGTGTGGTGGCCCTTAATGGACACGGAAATTGCTGAAAGGGTAGGGAAATGCCAGGCCTGCCAGGAGTCCAGACCGCTACCCCCAACGGCCCCGATTCGGGAATGGGAGAGACCCCAGGGCCCTTGGTCTAGGATCCATATCGATTTTGCCGGCCCCTTCCACGGCCAAACCTTTCTGGTAGTAGTCGATGCCTACTCCAAATGGCTGGAAATCATTCTCATGAGATCCATGACAGCCGATGCCGTGATTTCAGTCCTACGGCACCTATTTGTAACCCACGGGTTGCCTGACACTTTAGTCTCCGATAACGGCCCGCAATTCACGGCAACCCAGTTTGAGGGGTACTTGGCAGAGGAGGGCATCCGACATGTCCTCTCGGCGCCTTTCCACCCTGCGACGAACGGCCTTGCAGAATGTTTCGTTCGGAGCGCAAAGGAAGCATTATCCAGAATTAGGCCAGGTGATTGGCAAACAAAAATCGATACATTTCTAGCAGTCCAACACAGAACCCCCTGTGTCACAACTGGCCGCAGCCCGGCCGAGCTATTAATGGGTCAGAAGCTTAGGTGCCCACTAGACCGTTTAAACCCAAACTACACACCAGACGGTTACAAAGGGGCACACGGTAAAACAAGAGGGATGGCAGTAGGCGACTTAGTGTGGGCACACAACTACAGCGAGGGCCCGACCTGGTTAGCAGGAAAAATCCTAGAGATAACAGGACCAAAATCATATCTAGTAGAGATAGAGGATGGCCGGGTATGGAAGCGCCACATAGACCAAATAAGGAAACGCTTAACCGGTAAATCAGAATCAGACGAAACAGGCCCTGACTATTCAATGTTTGAATCCATAGCTGACTCAAACCCGGGGCAAACGCGGGACTTATCTGAGTTCCAGGAGGTCCAGCAACGCCAACCGGTTCCTCCTGAAAACAGCAGGGACGACTCTGCCAATAATCCAGGGCCGGATGGCCTAGAGGAGGAGCTGAGAGGAACAAACAGTCCCTCCGGTCAGCTCGACTCACTCCCAGAAAATGAATTGCGCAGGTCCGAAAGAGTCAGGAGACGCCCAGTCTACTTGCGTGATTACGTAGAAAAATAAGATGTTAATTCTATGTAAATGTTGGTAAAGTGTTCTCTGGGAGGGAAGGAGTGTAATGTATCTTTAAGAGTTTGGAGGGAAAACTGAGCGGGAAAAAGCACGTTGCTGATTGGACGAAGCCTCTGGCTAAACTGTATATAAAGAGAGGGTTTTCCCAGCCCGGGTTGCTGGGTTCACCATATAGTAAAGAGCTGTTGTCACTATCCTGGTCTCCTGCCTCGTTATTGCCCGAATCTAACAGTTTGACTTTAAATACTTTTTTTTATCCTACAGCAGGCATGTCAAACTCAATTTTATTGGGGGCCACATCAGGGTTGTGGCTGACCTTAGGGGGATGGGTGGGGCAGGTGTTGTGGGCATGGCCATGGTGGGAGTGGCCAACACGATGTCACTCTTGTCGGGGAACACATGTGGTGGGCTGGGTGGGGCTGGGAGGAACCTTCCTTCCTTCCTTCCTTCCTTCCTTCCTTCCTTCCTTCCTTCCTTCCTTCCTTCCTTCCTTTTCTTTTTCCCTTTTCTTCTTTTTCCTTCCTTTTTCCTTCTCCTTTCTTTCTTCTTCCTTCCCCTCTTTCGCTCCTTTTCATTCATTGCTTTCTTCTCCTCTCCTCTCCTTTTTCTTTCCTCTTTTCCCTTCTCCTTTCCTATCCCTTCTTGGATGCTCAAATGCAAAAGGAGAAACGTTTCTCGATGCCTCCTCATCTTGTGATCAAATGCCACAAGCATTACAGAAGGCTGCTACAGAATACAAAACGCAAGCGGATAAGAGAAGGAGGGAACCCAGGCCTTTCTGGGTAGGAGATCATGTATATTTGTCCACCAAATATATGCCGTGCAGGAAATTAGGGCCTAAATATCTAGTACCATTTACGATAAAGTTATCAACCCTGTGACTGTTATGCTGAAACTCCCTCCACTTATAGGGAAAATACATCCAGTATTCCATAGCAGTTTACTTAAACCCATAACGGAGGGGGAACCTATGAAACCACCTGGACCGTTAACAGGGGACCAGTATGAAATAGCTGAGATTCTTGATTCAAAGGTGACAAAGGGAAGACTAAAATATCTTGTCAGGTGGAAGGGGTATCCCTATGAAGACTCGTCCTGGAAGGAGGAACATAATATTGATGCTACTAAACTGTTAAGGCAGTTCCATAAACAATATCCACATAAACAGGGGCCCACTAAAAATGATTAACATTCTGTTTATGTATTGCTGGTGAGCTCCTGGTAGAGGGGCCACCTATCGAGCCCAGGTCCGGCTTGACACATGATGCTACAGGGATCTGGATCATGGGAGCCACCCCTAATTAAAGATCCAAAGGGATGACATATTGGGGATCTGTTCAAGGGATGCAGGGATCTGCATTTGGGAAGCATGGGAAGGGAATCAGCTGTCGTGTCCCACTCCTCCGCTGACAGCCGGGTCAGGGAAATCCGAATCAGGCGTGCCTCTGCAGCTTTGCCAAAGTCCTAGCAAAGTCCTCAGGGCAGGCAGGAGACCAGAA
The DNA here is from genome assembly GCF_028640845.1 of Ahaetulla prasina. Taxonomy (NCBI): domain Eukaryota; kingdom Metazoa; phylum Chordata; class Lepidosauria; order Squamata; family Colubridae; genus Ahaetulla; species Ahaetulla prasina. The sequence continues at coordinate 13,345,683 of NC_080542.1, forward strand.
AGTGATTTCAGCAAGATATGTTTAGACTTTGCCTGACTCAGAGAATGCCAGAAAGCAGTTCCTTTATATAGGCCATGGGGTGTGGCTCCATGACTCAGCACTTATCCAGGCCTGCCCCTCCCTTCCTTCTGTTGCCTCTGTCTATCAAGTCTTCTGACGCGAGGGTCACTCCAGTCTGCAGCTGTTGGCAATTGACCTCCCTCAGGCTCACATGCTGTGGAGGAGGGGGAGGGGTCTAGTTGCTCCGTTTGCCTGGGCATGGAGCCAGAGCTGGGGGCTGGAGGTATTTCCTCCTCTTCAGCCTGTCTGGGCATGGAGCCAGGGCTGGGGCCGGGAGGCATACTAGGACATTCCTCCGTGTTCGGAAGCAGATAAGAAGACCCTGGCTGTGGTGAGATCGGACGAGACACAACATCAGCATACTGGTGGCCGGGATAGAAGGGCTGGGCATAATGAAGAGCTGCTTTAGTTCCGGGATTTGGCAGATGATGTGGCAGTGGGGCTGTCAGACGAGGAGGGAGAGAGTGGTCAGGCTTCCAATCAATGGAGCAATTCAGCCATGGGGCTGGGCATGAGCAGCACGGGATGTTTAAAAAGGGGCTGAGAGGCAGAAGCTCTCAGCGCTGACTTTGTACAGAGTGACCTTGACTTTTACTGAGACCCGGTTTGTAGCAGACCCAATAAACGAAGTCACTATTGGAAAGAAAACCAAGTTGGCTTGTTTCTTCTCATGGCGTCTGACACAACTGTGGCTGAGCTAGCCGAGAGGAACTTTTTAAGAGACTGGACAACAACTTGTCTGAAATGGTATAGGGTCTTGTGCTTGAGCAGGGGATTGGACTAGAGGATCTCCAAGGTCCCTTCCACTTCTATTCTGAATTGAATTGAAATCACACTGTTGCAGACTGATAGTAGAAGGGCTAAATACATGAGATTTGTAAAGCCCTACAAAGTTCACTGAATAACTCAATATCTGTAGCGAAGCAATCCAGGTTGCATCATTTATATCACATTAAGAAAAGTTTCCAGATATTTTTTATTTATTTATTTATTTATTATTTATTTTTATTTGTCAAAAATAACAAGATATATAAGTATAAGTATGAAATAACCATACGCACTGGATACAACCAAAGGGAACATTAGGACCGTAACGGTAGGCACGCTGGTGCTCTTATGCACGCCCCTTACAGACCTCTTAGGAATGGGGTGAGGTCAACAGTAGATAGTCTGTTGTTAAAGCTTTGGGGATTTTGGGAAGAGACCACAGAGTCAGGTAGTGCATTCCGGACATTAAAAACTCTGTTGCTGAAGTCATATTGTTGTGACTCGTCCTCCCTCCTCTCCTCAGCCGGGCCCCTCCCATCTCGAACCGGGCCTTTTATCAGACTCCAAGTCTGATAATGAAGATGAACGGCCTGTCATGCCTCCAGCCCCCGGCCCTGGTCCCATGCCCGGAGAGGATTCCAGAAGTGAAAGGACAAGCCTGATAAACCTCACTCATACAGTGTGTGTTCCTTTGGCTCAGCGTTCAGAGCAGGAAGCCAGCCAGGTTTTGGAATCACTCGGCCCTACTCCCTTAAATCCCTGCCTTTCCCAGAAGCTGACAGCAGATCCAGCTGAAGACAATTCAGAGTAGGAGGACCCTCGCTTCCGGAGATCTGAGAGGCAACGCCAGCAGAAGGAGGGGTGGGTCAGGCCTGGAAAAATGCTGAGTCATGGAGCCACACCCCACAGCCTATATAAAGGACCTGCTTTTGGCATTCCAACCTTGAGTCAAGCAAAGTCTTATCTAGTTTGCTGATATTGGACTCTATCGCTGAAGTCACAACTTGGACTCCTGCCTGCCCTGATAAACCTCGAAGGAACTTGGCAAGCTGCAAAGGCTTTGTTGCCAAGTTTGTTACGAACTTCCTTGACTCATTCGTCGGAGTGGGAGTGGGACATGACACATATTTTCTACAATCCAGATTGGAGCGGTTCACTTTAAGCTTAAATCTATTGTGTGCTCGTGTATTGTTGTGGTTGAAGCTGAAGTAGTCTTCGACAGGAAGGACATTGTAGCAGATGTTTTTATAGTTATACTCAGGTCATGCCTAAGGCGGTGGAGTTTATATAAATTTCTGGAAGTTTATATAAAATGTATCCAATCAAGGCAGCTCAAGAAAGGACTCATCTTGGACTTCTAAGCTTTTTTTTCATATTTATTTTTCATATCTATTTTTAATATCTCTTTCATTACGGTCAACAACTGCAGCCTCTCCTATACCCTCCTCATCTTCCTCCTCCCCCGCTTCCTTTGTTTCCTGCTTTTCATTGGTCAACCAATGAAAATCATGTGTCTCCTTTGACAGACTGCTTTCGGGATCATTTTCATGCACAGTTCATGAGCTAATGCAAATTTTATGAAAAAAAAAACGTAATGCAAGTTTTATGAAAAAAAAGCAATCTTCAGGAGTGACTTGGCTGTCATGATCACTGTTTTCCCCTGGCATCATTTGGAATAGTCATTGCAAACTATGGTCCAATTGCACCATGGGAATAAGCTGAAGAAATCATTGCAAAACACCGGGGTGGGGGGAGATTATTTCCTCACTGTTTTGAATCAGGAACAACTCTGGTGAGGTAATCATCTGCCCTGTTTTAATAATTTTGACTGACTTCTCCTTTTCATTTGGCAACTCCCTGTAAAATACAACAGGACGTGGGCACCACTTTAAAAACAAAGGATACATTCCCCTTTGGTCTTTGAAACTTTGAATACAGAGGACATTTAGCTCAAAAGCTGGTTTATTCTCAGCTTGTTTAGCTTTCCATCTAAACCGTGAATGTTCCATTGGAGAATATTCCACCAGTCATGGGCAAAGCGAATACATTTTCTGCAGGAACTTTTGGATACCTTATGGTTGGAATATTAGTTTTAGGGGTGTTTACTATGAGCATTTGCGAAGTTTCTTTTTCAAAAGGCAGTAGAAGTGATCCCGGTCCATTTTTTCATAAATACCATGAACCAGGAAACTCCATACTTGGTGGCATCATTTCTCACAGCTTTGTAGTTTCAGAGACGATCACATTCACCAGACATCCTTTTGAAGACCTCTCAGCTGTATTTATGTAAGGAGTTGGATATTTACACATCTGTTGTATCTCTATCCTGCTAATAATAGATGTGGTGATGGTACAGTTTCTTTATTTTTCTGTGTGTGAGAAGGACAGATGGGGTAGATTTTGAATGGGGGAGATAGATAGATAGATAGATAGATAGATAGATAGATAGATAGATAGATAGATAGATAGATAGATAGATAGATAGATAGATAGATAGATAGACAGACAGACAGATGAGAGAGAGAGAGAGATGATAGGTAGGTAGAGATAGCTAGATAGCTGAATAGCTAAATAACTAGCTAGCTAGCTCAATAGCTCAATAGCTAAATATCTGGCTAGACAGACAGACAATGATAAACAAATGATATTTCTGTCAATGACCAAAAACAAAACATATATAATCTAAGTAAGCATTTCTTCCTATTTCTGAAAAATCACTTTTTTTAGTTTAGAAAGACAGAAGAGTTTGTCATCTGAAGAACCACATTCTTGAAGATACTGATATTTTCAGAGAAAGCACAACTGCCTTCACATTACACTTTTTTTTGGTGGGGGGGCAGTATGTTGTGTATGAACCAAATTTTAAAATGGCAATCATTAGCAACTTAGAACTAAGGAGAAATTTCCTGACAGTTAGAACAAGTAATCAGTGGAACAACTTGCCTGCAGAAGTTTATTTATTTATTATTTATTTATTATTCGAATTTATATACCGCCCTATCTCCCAAAGGACTCAGGGCGGTTCACAGGCATATAAAACATCAATATACAAATTAAAATAATCCTTAAAAAACTTATTCTAGCGCCCGAATTATTAAAAATAGAAATATAAATATAAAATATAAATATTAAAATCAATTTAAAACCCCTCTAAATTTAAAATCTAAGCCAGTCCTGCACAGATGAATAAATGTGTCTTGAGCTCGCGACGGAAGGTTCGAAGGTCAGGAAGTTGACGGAGTCCTGGGGGGAGTTCGTTCCAGAGGTGGGAGCCCCACCGAGAAGGCCCTTCCTGGGCGTGCCAGACGACACTGCCTAGCTGACGGCACCCTGAGGAGTCCCTCTCTGTGAGAGCGCACGGGTCGGTGAGAGGTATCTGGTCGCAGTAGGCAGTCCCGTAGATAACCCGGCCCTATGCCATGGAGCGCTTTAAAGGTGGTCACCAAAACCTTGAAGCGCACCCGGAAGGCCACAGGTAGCCAGTGCAGCCTGCGCAGGATGGGTGTTATGCGGGAGCCACGAGGGGCTCCCTCTATCACCCGCGCAGCCGCATTCTGGACTAACTGCAGCCTCCGGATGCCCTTCAAGGGAAGCCCCATGTAGAGAGCGTTGCAGTAATCCAGGCGAGACGTCACAAGAGCGTGAGTGACCGTGCATAGGGCCTCCCGGTCCAGAAAGGGGCGCAACTGGCGCACCAGGCGAACCTGGTAGAACGCTCTCCTGGAGACGGCCGTCAAATGATCTTCTAGAGACAGCTGTTCATCCAGGAGGACGCCTAAGTTGCGCACCCTCTCCATCGGGGCCAATGACTCGCCACCGATGGTCAGCCGCAGATTTAGCTGACTGTACCAGGATGCCGGCATCCACAGCCACTCTGTCTTGGAGGGATTGTGAATGCTCCAACTCTGGAAATTTTTAAGAAAATGTTGGATAACCATTTGTCTGAAATGGTGTAAGGGGTTTCCTGCCTGGGCAGGGGGTTGGACTAGAAGACCTCCAAGGTCATTTCCATCTCTTTTATTATTATATAGTTCCACCATGGATTTGGAGAGAAAATTTATAAAACAAATTTTGTAGAAGCAGGATTAATTCTGGATTTATTTTTTTTAATATTTAGCTGTTACCATCCAAATTAATGGTAGTAAATATCTGGAGATATTTCAAATGTATTTGTATATGTTCATGTATTGTATACAATGTATATGTATTCAGAGTTATTAAAATTGCAAGTTGGTCTCTCTGTAAACATATGCACTGAAAATATTAGTATTATTTTTTTCAATTTTATTGCAGATTATTAACTCAGACTTATCAGCACATCCTGGCTCTGGTATTTGCTGTAAAAGAGATTAATGGAAATCCCCAGATCCTGACCAATGTCACCCTGGGCTTCAACATCTATAATAACTATTTCAATCCAAAATTGACATATGAAGCAACAATGAAAATCCTCTCCACACCAGACAAGTTCATCCCAAACTATAAATGTGATTTCCAGAACAACCTAATAGCAGTCATTGGAGGACCTAACTCCAATGATTTTTTTCACATAGCAACCATTCTGAGTCAATACAAGATTGCACAGGTAGTTTTTGTTCACACAAGAGGAAAAAAAAACCCTGAAGAAATCCATAACAATTCCCTTGTTCGTATTTCCCCTTGTTAAATACGAAACGTAAGATGTTGGGTTCCAGAATGTTGATTTGGCTATTAATTTGAATTGTAATCTAGACAGAATAAAAAGGATAAACACAAAATTGAACTCATTTAGGGAAGTATGTGAAATAAGGCAAAATATGGAAATATTTACTTAATGAATTGATTTCTGAAATTCAGGTTACATTCAGTATTTCCACCGAAGTACCGCGTTTTCCCAAAAATAAGACCTTGTTTTATATTATTTGCATCCCAAAATAAGCATTTGAGCTTAGTTTTGGGGAAGTCTTATTATTTGAGGGTGCATGGAGCAAGACGGGGATCCTCTTGCCGTCTTAACTGATTTCTAGCTCTGTCTCCCTAACCCTCATCACAGGAAATGGTGGGGACTGACTGTACATGTGCTTAGATATTTTGGGGAGGGCTTATTTTTGGCAGAGGGCTTATTTTTGGGGAAGGGTTTATTTTCAGGGGAGGGCTTATTATCCGGGAAGGTCTTATTTTTGAGGAAACATGGTATATTTTCCTTAACAGTTACCATAGTTAAATATTTTACTATTTTTTAATATTGGGAGGCTTCCATTTAAGAGGTCATAAAAGGAATAATTCCTATTAGTATCAGACCATATGATTTCAGTCACAGAATGGCAGTATAGTTTTAGAAACCACAACATAATGAGGGTTTTGCTGCAATAACAAACAAAAAAATCTAAATAACTAATTCCTTCTAAGACAAACCCGTCTCTATTCTGTTTTTCTCCTTCTTGTCTTCATTTCTCGCTACCTTCCCTTAGCTTGCCTATTCTTCTGCTCCAGAGATGAATACACAGAATCAATCAATTTCCTTCCATTGGATGTTCCCAAATGCAGATTATCAGTACTATGGGATTCTCCAGCTGTTACTTTATTTCAAGTGGACATGGATGGGCATATTTTATATTGGCATGGGCAATCAGACAGAATTATTGCTCCGGAAAATATTACCTTTCCTTTCACAGCATGGCATCTGTTTTGATTTCATTGAAACTTTAGCTGGGGGGCTGTTCAGTAATCTGGGTGCGCTTGCAGAAGCATCCCGTGCTAAACTAAACCTTGCCTGGAACAGCAGAGCGAACGCGGTGATCTTTCATGGAGAATTTCACAGTATAACGTCTCTGTGGGGTTTGCTTGAACTTTCGGAATTTTATGATAAGGCAGGAAAAAAAGCAAAAATTTGGATCATGACAGCGGATGTGGACTTTACGTCCATCCTGTTTCAAAGAAACTGGAGCACAGATTTCCTCCATGGCGCTATATCCCTGGCCATCCAATCTAGGGAAGTTTCAGGGTTTCAGAAATTTGTTCAGATGAGGAACCCTCTTTCGCATAAAGCAGATGGTTTCTTAAAAGAGATCTGGCTACAACTATTTGATTGCCTGATTCCAAACTCTTCACCTGAGTCAGAGGACCAGAATATCTGCACTGGGGAGGAGAGGCTGGAGGCTCTTCCCATGACTGTTTTTGAAACAAGGATGACTGCCCACAGTTACAGTGTCTACAATGCCGTCTACGCTGTTGCACATGCTTTGCATGCCATGTATTCATCCATAAACAAGCAAGGATCAAGGATGACATTGGATATTCTTAAAGAACAGCCATGGAAGGTAAATATCCTTCTCAGATTAGTGCAGGATATTTCACTACGTCTGTCAATGCAAGAGTTTATTGCAGCTGTTATTTTATTATCAGTTTATTTTATTTAACTGATCATTGTGAGATGTCTGGGATCAGAGATCTCATTTCCATGAAGAAGAACCAGGGTTATCTTCAAATTGGATGTTTGTATGATGATGTGTGATCCAAATGTATCAGCAGAGAAAAAGATTGGGATGAGCCTATACCCATGAAGGCATGAGAAAAACAGGACTTCTGGTTCTGGATGGGGAAAGTCATTTTCGCCCACCCCAGGCTCCTAGAAAGTCTCTGGAGCCTGGGGTGTGTGAAAAACTGCATATCTGGTCCCACCAGAAGTCAGGACACAGTCATTTCTGGCCTCCAGAGGGTCTCCAGGTGGGTAGAGAAGACTGTTTTTGCCCACCCCAGGCTCCAAGAAAGCCTCTGGAGGGTGAAAAACGGGCCCACCATGCCATCAAGTGCCAAAAGTGGGGGGAGCGAGGGGGTTCGGTGCGCATGCACTGGAGCCAGGGTGCATTGAATTATGGGTGTGGATATGCACGCATGCGATACCCTGTGCTCCCCTCACTTTTGACACATGATGGCAAAATGGTTTGCCTATCATTCCGGACAAGTGGCTGTCCAGTCTCTATTTAAAAGCCTCCAGTGATGGAGCATCCACAATTTCTGAAGGCAAATCATTCCATTGGTTAATTGGTCTCACCATTAGGACAATTCTCCTTAATTCTAATTTACTTTTCTCCTTGGTTAGTTTCCATCCATTGTTTCTCTCTCGTTTTCCCTTTGGTGCTTTCTGTGCGTTTTTAGTGAGCAATTTTGTTTTCATTTCTTCAACTGCCCTAGGTTCCAGTTCTCATCCAATGTGATGCCATTTCCACAAAAGTCTATTTCCAGCTGGATGGGAATTATTTTTATTTATTTGATCATTGGAACCTGGTCTTCCTGTTGGACTCTCTCCATTTTCTTTGTCAGAATGGATAACATTCATGGCAGATCTCTATTTTCTCTTGCTTTTACACTATTTTCCACCAAGAAACATTTGTTTGTTTATTTATTTTATTTATTTATTTTGTCACAACAATATATGTAGGTATCATACAAAAAGATTATATAGTATATAAACATATATATGAGTAAATATTAGGAGGTATAAGCATATATATGTTTAGGAAGAATAAAGAAAAACAATAGGACAGGAATGGTAGGCATGTTGTGCGCTTATGCACGCCCCTTATGGTCCTCTTAGGAATGGGGTGAGGTCAATAGTAGACAGTTTTTGGTTAAAGCTTTTAGGATTATGAGAAGAGACCACAGAGTCAGGTAAAGTATTCCAAGCACTGATGATTCTGTTACAGAAGTCATAGTTTCTGCAATCTAGATTAAAGCGGTTGACATTAAGTTTAAATCTATTAGTTGCTCTAGTATTATTGCAATTAAAGTTGAAGTAATCTTTAACAGGAAGGACATTACAATAGATGATTCTGTGAGTTAAACTTAGGTCTTGTCGAAGGCGACGGAGTTCCAAGTTTTCTAAGCCTAGGATTTCAAGTCTGGTGGGATAAGGTATTTTATTGTTTTCAGAGGAATGGAGAACTCTTCTTGTAAAATATTTCTGGACACGTTCGATTGTATTGATGTCAGAGATGTGGTGAGGGTTCCAAACAGGCGAGCTGTATTCTAGAATTGATCTAGCAAATGTTTTATATGCTCTGGTTAGTAGTGTGGTGTTTTTGGAAAAGAAGCTACGCAAAATTAGGTTTATGAGCTTTTTTTGCTATGTAGTTGCAGTGGGCTTTGGCACTTAGATAATTTGACATGAAAACTCTAAGGTCTTTAATGGGATGGAGGTCATCAGTAAGGTAATGTTCATCTAGTATGTACTTAGTGTCTGGGTTCTTTTTTCCTATATGTAAGACTGAGCATTTGCTGGATGAAATTTGGAGCTGCCAATTTTTAGACCAAGCTGTTAGATGATCAAGGTCGTTTTGAATGATAGAAGTATTGAATTTGTGCAGAGGAAGAAATCTCTCGTTATATTAAACCTAATCCTTAGATGCCACTTTTGTTTTAGTTTTTCAAACGATAAATCCATATAAAATCCCACCAAATAGATTTATGACTTTATGACTCTAAATATTTATTGGGATCATGACTCATTTTTACATGTTTCTGTAGTTCGAAGGAGCTTTGTGGCAAAACCTTACTAATCATTTTCTTTAGAATGATAGCTTTAAGATACCGGACAATGATGAAGTCTTCCATTGAAAGTACTACAACTGTGCTGAGAATGTGTTTTCTTATTTGATGGCATTCATCACATTGGTGACATTTTGCAAAGCATCTTCAATCAAACTTCTTGCCATGCTTTTATCTCCTTTCCATTTTTTTTTCCTCCTTGCTGCCTAGCTTCACCATTTCCTGAGAGGAGTTTCATTTAACAACAGTGCTGGAGACAAGATTTCCTTTGACGAAAATGGAGAACTTGTAGGAAGATTTGATATCATAAACTGGGTCACCTTCCCAAACCAGTCCTTCCGTAGAGTTAAGGTGGGAACCATAGATCCAGACCCACTCTCACATCACCTGCTGACCATTAGAGAGGATGACATCATCTGGCCCACCTGGTTTAATCAGGTAGAATCCATATCCTGTCCACATTGTTTGATCACTTTGACCAATATTCCAAGAAGATTCATGGTAATCTAGCAGAATTTCATTATTTTTTCTCAATTATTTTGGTCATAGCAAAAATAAAAAAAAATGTCCAAGATCTGAGCAAATCAGACACATGAGAATATGTACTTATCTAATATATCTAATAATATATAGGGACACGGTGACTCAGGGGCTAGGATGTTGAGCTTGTCGATCGAAAGGTCGGCAGCTCAGCGGTTCGAATCCCTAGTGCTGCCGTGTAACGGGGTGAGCTCCCGTTACTTGTCCCAGCTTCTTCCAACCTAGCAGTTTCGAAAGCACGTAAAAATGCAAAATAGGGACCACCTTTGGTGGGAAGGTAACAGCGTTCCATGCGCCTTTGGCGTTGAGTCATGCCGGCCACATGACCACGGAGACATGCGCTGGCTCTTTGGCTTTGAAACGGAGATGAGCACCGCCCCCTAGAGTCGGGAACGACTAGCACGTATGTGCGAGGGGAACCTTTACCTTTACCTAATATATCCTTAAGTGGCTATTCTGGTAAAATATGTATTCCTCTTTTTTTTTTTCTTTTTGAATTTATATCCCACCCTTCTCCGAAGACTCAGGGCGGCTTACATTGTGTTAAGCAATAGTCTCATCCATTTGTATATTATATACAAAGTCAACTTTTATTGCCCCCAACAATCTGGCTCCTCATTTTACCTACCTTATAAAGGATGGAAGGCTGAGTCAACCTTGGGCCTGGTGGGACTTGAACTGGCAGTAATTGCAAGCAGCTGTGTTAATAACAGACTGCATTAGTCTGTTGAGCCACCAGAGGCCCTTTGGTTCAATTATGGGAGTTGTTGGGGAATCAGAGTTCTTCTAGGGATAGACTCAATATTCATGTAATACACGGGGGCAGCTATAGGTAGATTGGTTGTTAATTCAAAGAAGATATTGTGAAACACTGTTTTGTTGTTTTTTCTTCCCCTGCCCTTTGAATAGTCTTATGCAAAAGCTAAGTAATGATCTCAAAAAGGATATAGGCAAATCATATTATCATGAATCCAAATATTCCCTGGATTCTCTGGATATTTCTGCTAAATTTCTGCTAAATGGTGAATTTTCTTATGGCAAGAATTTTCTTATGGCAAGCATATTTCTGAAAAAAACTCAACAAAATTAGCTACCACGTGTTGCCAAAACTGTAATGGGACAAGAATTCTGAGCACATATTGTCCTTGTTCTAATGTCAGTATTGCTGAAGTTCATCTATAGAAGGACACATCTTGCTGTTCCTTTCCAGGACAAACTATCCAAATTACAGAAAACAAATAAGGAACAGCAAGTAAATTGGGATAAAAAAAAAAGATTAAGAGAAATAGTTCATTGTTAAGCTTTGTTTCACATACCTGATATTAAAAAAAATCAATAGTTTTAATATGGTTAAATATATTATTTTGTTTGCTTTGGTCAGAGGTCTCTCAACTGTGGTCCTTTTGATTACTTAGCTTCAATCTTCTTCAGAACCAGAGGCAGCCACAAAATTCAGAAATCTACCCTTGCAACAACAAAAGCTTAAGAATTCATAATTCATTAAGACACTTAAGTTAAGCTCACAATTTAGGGGAGCTAAACCTCAAAAAGTTGCAATGGCAATGTGTGAGGTTTTGTTTTTTTTAAAAAAATACATTAACATCTTTTATTTCCTTCATGGGCAGGTATCACCTGTCTCCCTGTGTAATGATAACTGCCCTTCAGGCTACAGAAAGGCCAAAATAGAACAAAAGCCATTTTGTTGCTATGATTGCATTCTATGTCCTCAAGGAGAGATTGCAAATGAAACAGGTAAGAGACGTTACAAAAGAAACTAGATGTCCTTCATCATTTAAATATTGCACTCAATTTCTCAAGCATGCATAAATGTTCATACTTGTGTACTCTTTTTTTGTGCACCAGCAAGCACCAGCATTCATCTGTTCCCGGACTGTTTTTTTTCCCCATTCCCCACACTGATATTTCTCCTACACCCCCTTCTTTTATCAGTAACTGGCACCCAGCTTTTTCCTTTTCTGTCCGGCCACCATAGCCAGAGCAGAAGCACCCTTTTCTCGCTTGCTTTTTGGACCCAGCTTACCTGGCTCCAAATGGGTCCACATGACACTCTAAACCTTTTGAGTTTTGCTGCAGGTTTGAAAGGATGAGTTTTACTGCAGGTTTGAAAGGAAACTACAGCCACCTAACTCCACAACCCCCATCTCAGACACAGCAACAACAGTCAAGCCTCCTACAACTGACCCCATTTCATTGGGTTCACAACCCCTAGTGATCACAGAAAAGGAAGTGCAGGACCTATTTCACAGACAAAAGCCAGGAAAAGCTCCAGGCCCAGATAAGATAACTCCTTCTTGCTTAAAAGTCTGTGCTGACCAATTGGCCCCCATCTTCACCCATATTTTCAATAAATCACTAGAGATGTGCTATGTTCCTTCTTGCTTCAAACGCTCTACCATCATCCCAGTGCCGAAGAAGCCCACCATCAAGGAACTGAATGACTACAGACCAGTTGCTCTAACATCTGTAGTCATGAAAACCTTTGAAAGGCTAGTGCTTTCCTACCTGAAAACCATCACGAATCCGCTTTTAGACCCCTTGCAATTTGCATACCGAGCAAATAGATCAACAGATGATGCTGTTAATATGGCTCTGCACTACATCCTACAACATCTTGAGTCTCCAAAGACCTATGCAAGGGTCCCTTTTGTAGACTTTAGTTCAGCATTCAATACCATCATTCCAGACATTCTTCTAACTAAGCTAAACCAGCTACAGGTACCGGAACAGACTTGTAAGTGGATCACAAGCTTCCTAACAAACAGGAAGCAGCAGGTGAAGCTAAGCAAGATCACATCAAATACCTGTACAATTAGCACAGGGGCCCCCAAGGCTGTGTTCTCTCCCCACTTCTCTTCTCTCTGTATACCAATGACTGCATCTCCAATGATCCATTTGTTAAGCTACTGAAGTTCGCAGATGACACAACAGTGATTGGTCTCATTCGAGACAATGACGAATCCGCATATAGACGAGAGGTCGAAGGACTAGCCTTGTGGTGCAACCAAAACAATCTGGAACTGAACACACTCAAAACCGTAGAAATGGTGGTAGATTTTAGGAAAAACCCTTCCATACTTCCACCTCTCACAATACTTGACAACACAGTATCAACAGTAGAAACCTTCAAATTTCTGGGTTCTATCATATCGCAAGATCTCAAATGGACAGCTAACATCAAAAACATCATTAAAAAAGGACAACAAAGAATGTTCTTTCTGCGCCAACTCAGTAAGCTCAAACTGCCCAAGGAGCTGCTGATCCAGTTCTACAGAGGAATTATTGAGTCTGTCATTTGCACCTCTATAACTGTCTGGTTCGGTTCTGCAACCCAACAAGAAAACACAGACTTCAGAGGATAATTAGAACTGCAGAAAAATAATTGCTACCAACTTGCCTTCCATTGAGGACCTGTATACTGCACGAATCAAGAAGAGAGCCGTGAAAATATTTGCAGATCCCTCGCATCCTGGACATAAACTGTTTCAACTCCTACCCTCAAAACGACGCTATAGAGCATTGCACACCAGAACAACTAGACACAAAAACAGTTTTTTCCCGAAGGCCATCACTCTGCTAAACAAATAATTCCCTCAACACTGTCAGACTATTTACTGAATCTGCACTACTATTAATCGTTTCATAGTTCCCATCACCGATCTCTTTCCACTTATGACTGTATGACTATAACTTGTTGCTGGCAATCCTTATGATTTATATTGATATATTGATCATCAATTGTGTTGTAAATGTTGTACCTTGATGAACGTATCTTTTCTTTTATGTACACTGAGAGCATATGCACCAAGACAAATTCCTTGTGTGTCCAATCATACTTGGCCAATAAAATTCTATTCTATTCTATTCTATTCTATTTTGTAAAACCTAACTGTCTTCATAAATAGAGTAACACTATTGTTATTTTGTTATTTTTTGGGAGATCTTCTATCTAGTCCAACCCCCGGCTCAGGCAGGAAAACCTACACCATTACTGACAAATGGTTGTGCTCATACCTATATAGAACTACCTATAAAAAAATGGAGTTTAGTCAATTATTTTCATCCAAGCAGAAATCCACAGGAAGAGACTGTGCTCTTACTGTCATTATGATTTATATTTGTATACTATTCTTCTCTCTGTCTTCCTGTAACTTATTTGACTTAACATAAATTTCCAGCATGTTTTTATATTCCGATTCTCAGATTGGTGGCCTCTCATCTCTTGATTTTCTACTTATTTTTGTTTTACCAGATATGCAAACATGCTTCCAATGTCCAGACGATCAGTATCCAAACAATAAGCAGGATTTCTGCCTTTCCAAGGAAATGACATACCTCTCTTATGAAGAAACATTAGGAAGCAGCTTGGTGACAGTGGCCTTTACCCTTTCTTTCATCACAATTTTTGTACTAGGAGTGTTCCTGAAGTCTCACAACACACCCATCGTTAAGGCCAACAATCGTGGCCTCTCCTACATCCTCCTCCTCTCCCTCCTCCTCTCCTTCCTTTGTTCTCTGCTTTTCATCGGTCGACCCATGAAGATGACCTGTCTCTTTCGACAGACTGCTTTTGGGATCATCTTCTCAGTGGCTGTTTCTTGTATGCTGGCCAAAACCATCACTGTGGTTCTTGCTTTCATGGCCACCAAGCCTGGATCACGGATGAGGACATGGGTTGGGAAAAAATTAGCCCTTTCCATTGTTCTTTCTTGTTCTTTTATTCAAACTCTTCTTTGCATCGTGTGGCTTGGAATTTCTCCCCCTTTCCCAGACTTGGATAAGCACTCCTTCATTTCTGAAATTGTTGTGGAATGCAATGAGGGGTCGGTTGTCATGTTTTATAGTGTCTTGTCTTTTATGGGTTTCCTGGCTATTGTTAGTTTTGTTGCAGCTTTCCTGGCTAGGAAGTTACCAGACACTTTCCAGGAAACCAAATCCATCACATTCAGCATGCTGGTATTTTGCAGTGTGTGGTTGTCATTTGTCCCTGCATACATCAGTACCAAAGGGAAATTCACAGTGGCTGTGGAGATTTTCTGCATTTTGGCTTCCAGTGCTGGGCTCCTGGCTTGTGTTTTTCCCCCCAAATGTTACATTATTATAGTGAGACCTGATCTTAACAAACGAGAGCAGTTAATAAAAAGAGGAAATTGACCAATATTGTCAGCAATGTCTTATATCATAACCCCCCCCCCCCAAACTAGAATAGAACAGATGAATATAATAGAATTTTTTATTGGGCAAGTGTGATTGGACACACAAGGAATTTGTCTTGGTGCCTATGCTCTCAGTGTACATAAAAGAAAAGATACCTTCATCAAGGTACAACACTTACAACACTTAATGATGGTCATAGGGTACAAATTTAACACTTAATGATACAACTGTTAATGATAGTCATAGGGTACAAATAAGCAATGACGAAGCAATGTGAATATAAATCGTAAGAATACAAGCAACAAAGTTACAGTCATAAGTGGGAGGAGATGGGTGACGGGCACAATGAGAAGGTTATATAGTAATGCAGATTTAGTAAATAGTTTGACAGTGTTGAGGGAATTATTTGTTTAGCAAAGTGATGGCGTTCGGGGGAAAAGCTGTTCTTGTGTCTAGTTGTTTTCTGTGCAGTGCTCTATAGCGTCATTTTGAGGGTAGGAGTTGAAACAATTTGTGTCCAGGATGTGAGGGATCTGTAAATATTTTCACAGCCCTCTTTTTGATTTGTATTCATGCAGTTTACAGGTCCTCAATGGAAGGCAGGATGGTAGCAATTGTTTTTTCTGCAGTTCTAATTATGTGCAAGGTGTTTCCACTAATCTAATGGAAACACCTTGCAATGAATCCTATCAGATAGTAATTCAGGAATTACTATAATGAGAATATTATAATTCTTTCTTCATAGAAACATTTAGAAATAGTGCTGAAAACATTGTTTTAGTTGGTGTAGTGGTAGATGAGAAAACTCTGAATGTGGATGTAGATCCAACCAGCATTAATAGTGATCCATTCTTCACCAAGATTTTGGTCTTTATGTGTCAACAGATATAACCAAAAATCCTCTCTAGGATTTCCTGTCTTTTGGTTTCTGCTGAATAGAAGTTGTACTTGATCTGTTTGTCTTTTTTTACATGACTACCACCTAATGCCTAACCATCAATGGGTACATTATCAGAATAGTATAACAAAGGAAAAATATACTTAATTTTACATGTATTAACGGCAGCAAGAATTGTGTTTGCCCAAGTAGGGAAAAATGAAGAGAACCCTACAGATGAAAGAGTTATAAAAAGAAAAAAGAAATTAAACTGTGCTGAGATGGATAGATTAACACTTAAAAGAAAAGAAAAAGAAGAAACAGAATACTTTTCAACATGGGACTTGTTTTAACAATGGGTAACTAATAGAAACAGAGATCGGAATATAAAAAGACCCCCCCCCCAAAAAAAAAATAATCAAAATTTTTGTATTGAAATTTTTTTAGGATGGATAAACTAATTGTATTACTATTTTGTGACTATTACTGATATGTTATGTTAATGTTATGTTAATGTTATGTTAACATAACATATCAGTATGTTATATTATATTATGTTATGTTAATTATGTTATGTAAATTATGTTTGTTATTAATGTTGATTACTGTTGCATTTCTACTTAAAACTAATTGTGCCCAAATAACACACTGTTCAGGCAGATATGGAATTTTTTATATGTATTAAAACAACAACAACAATGTTTCCCTGAAAATAGGACATGTCCTGAAAATAAAGCCAAGCCTGATTTTTGGGGTGGATGTAAATATACGCCCTCCCAAAAATAAGCCCTAGTGATGGGCTGGGCATGGCCTTTTTGAAGGTCTCTGACAGTGAAATGAGGTTGGGGGGCGGGCACCATGCACAACAATCCAGAACCCATTTCTCAGCTTCAAAGGCCTTTCCTGAAGGCTTCTGATAGCAAAATAGAGTCCTGGGGCAACATGCATGTTGTGGCTCCCACCCCCAAACCTGGCCCCATGCCGAAAAGTGACTCGGAGCCGGGCCTGGTGCCAGAAAGTGATTTGGACAGTGAAGGGGAAGGGCCATCAGGACTTACCTCAGAAGCACCGGCCTCCCTGGATCAGCTCCAGGAGCCAGAAGCAGGCCAAGCGAAAGAGATAATGAGGCCTCCTTCTCCTGACTCTTTCCCCCCCCCAGGCCATGCTTGCAGACCCAGCTGACAGTGTTAAGTTTGGGCAATAACGAGGCAGGAGACCAGGGTAGTGACAACAGCTCTTTAATATACAGTGAACCCAGCAACCAGTACTGAGGAAAACCTCTCTTTATATATGTTTCAGCCGGTGGTTTCAACCAATCAGCAACGTGCTAATTCCCGCCAAAACTTTTAAAGATACATTACACTCCTTCCCTCCCAGAAGGCATTTTACCATTATTTACATAATTTAAGCATATTATTTCTCTACGTAGTCACGCAGGTAAACTGGGCGTTTCCTAACCCTTCCGGACCTGCGCAGTTCACTTTCTGGGGTTGAGTCGAGCTGACCGGAGGGACTGCCCGTTCCTCGCAGCTCCTCCTCCAGGCCATCCGGCTTTGGATTACTGGCCGAGTCGAGCCTACTATCCTCGGGAAGGACTGGAGGGTGTCGCTGGACCTCGTCTGAACCCCGTTTTTTCCCGGTTGGAGTCAGTTAGGGGTTCAATCAATGAGTAGTCAGGGCCCGTTCCGTCTATCTCTGGTCTAGTGATAATCCTATTCCTCAGTTGATCTATGTGACGTCTCCACAATCGGCCGTCCTCTATCTCTACAAGATAAGACTTGGGGCCCGTGGTGTCAATGATTGTTCCCTTTAACCAGTTTGGGCCGTCACCGTAATTGTGCGCCCATACAGGACTCCCTATGGTTAGTTCCCTTGTTTTGCCTGATATTGTTTGGTACCCGTCTGGCGTGTAATTCGGGTTTAACCGGTCTAAGGGGCATCTTAGTTTTCGCCCCATCAGTAGCTCTGCTGGGCTGCGGCCAGTAGCTACACAAGGGGTTCTGTGTTGTACCGTTAGGAATGCGTCAATTTGTGATTGCCAATCACCCGGGCCGCTTGACAATGCCTCTTTCGCGCTCCGGACGAAACGTTCAGCAAGGCCGTTCGTCGCAGGGTGGAAAGGCGCTGAGAGGGCATGTCGGATGCCCTCTTCTGCTAAGTACCCCTCAAAAAGTGTCGCGGTGAACTGTGGCCCATTGTCTGACACGAGAGTGTCCGGCAGCCCGTGCGTAGCGAAAAGGTGCCTTAGTGCTGAAATGACAGCTTCAGCGGTTGTGGATTTCATTAGGATGATCTCCAGCCATTTGGAGAATGCATCCACCACTATTAGAAACGTTTGGCCATGGAAAGGGCCAGCGAAGTCTATGTGTATACGGGACCAAGGGCCTTGGGGTTTCTCCCACTCCCGGACTGGGGCCGTTGGTGGTAGTGGTCTGGACTCCTGGCACCTTTGGCATTTGCCAACCTTGTCGCTAATCTCCTTGTCCATTTGGGGCCACCACACATAGCTTCTAGCTAAACCCTTCATTCTCACGATCCCAGGGTGACCTTCGTGCAGAAGTTCCAGAACTTTTTCCCGCAATTTCTCTGGAACTACCACCCTATCCCCCCAGAGCAGGCACCCCCCTTGCACCGATAATTCCCCGCTTTTCTTGACAAATTCTTTGAAACGCTCGCCCGGCGCAGCGGGCCACCCTCTTTGGACCCAACCGATTACAGTTCTCAAAGTAATGTCCCGGTATGACGCCCGAGCCACCTCCTTAGACGTGACTGGGCCAGAGTCCAGAGAGTCGATTAACAGTATGGGCGTCCCCGGAGTGGGGTCCTCGATCACCCCTGGCAGTGGGCATCTGCTTAACGCGTCCGCATGCCCCAACTCCTTTCCTGGCCGATGCCGCAGTTTATAGGAGTAGGTGGCTAAAAAGATAGTCCATCGGGTCAATCGGGGCGAGAGTGCCACAGGCGTTGGGCGGTCACCAGCCAGTAACCCTAACAGTGGTCTGTGGTCTGTAACAATTTCAAAATCTCTACCAAAGACGTATTCGTGAAACTTTTTTACTCCTGAAACTATAGCTAGGGCTTCCCTATCCAACTGACTATAGTTCCTCTCTGCCGAGGACATTGTTCTGGAGTAGAAGGCTATTGGGGCTTCTGTGCCATTTGGAAGCCTGTGGCTGAGCACAGCACCCACCCCGTAGGGGGAAGCATCGCAAACTAATACCAATGGCATTGTGCTATGATACTGGATCAGTAAACTATCGCTCGAGAGTAGGTTTTTTACTGCCTCGAAAGCCCTAGCTTCCGTCTTTCCCCAAGACCAAACAGTATTCTTTCCCAGTAGCTTATGTAGCGGCTCAGCAACGGTTGCCTTATTTTTCAAAAAGACCGCGTAAAAGTTCACTAAACCCAGGAATGCCTGCAGCTCTGTTTTGTTTTTGGGCGCTGGAGCCTTTCTTATTGCCTTGACCTTGCTCTCAGTGGGGTGAATTCCTTCCTTGTCTATTCTGTAGCCCAAGAACTCTACGGATTCTACCCCTATTTGGCATTTGTTCACTTTAACTTTTAGACCGGCTGACCGGAAAATGCCCAAAACTTTTCTCAACCGCTCCTCCAATTCGTCTAAATTTTCGGCTGATATTAATACATCATCAAAATAGGGGACCACCCCCGGGAGCCCTTGCAGAAGTCGCTCCATTAAATTTTGAAATAGACCAGGTGCCACACTCACCCCAAACTGTAACCGGGTACACTTGAAAGCACCTCTGTGAGTCACAATTGTCTGGGCTTCGGCTGTGTTGGCGTCTACAGGCAGTTGTTGATAGGCTTGAGCCAAATCTAATTTGGCAAAAACGTGCCCTTGCCCCAGCGAGTGCAGCAAGTGTTGCACCACTGGGACCGGGTAAGCGCTTTTTTGCAAGGCTTTGTTTAAAGTTGCCTTGTAGTCAGCGCAGATTCTTACTGACCCATCTGGTTTCACTGGGGTGACGATTGGCGTCTCCCACTTTGCATGATCGACTGGCACTAGTATCCCCTGACTGACTAGTTTGTCTATCTCCCTGTCAATCTTGGGTTTAAGGGCAAAAGGGACCCTCCTTGCTTTTAACCGTATGGGGGCTACCTGGGGGTCTAAATTGAAAGAAATAGGGGTCCCCTTGTACTTGCCCAGGCAGTCCTTGAAAACATCTTCGAATTCGTCCATGAGTGTGTCCTTTAGGTTAAAGTCATTTCTGTAGATGCCAGTCACTCCCATGCCCAATGCTCGGAACCAGTCTAGTCCCAACAAGCTTGGCAGGGTCCCTTCGACTATCGTGATGGGCAGGGTTTTCTTGTGTGGTCCTTACTCGACGTGGACGGATGTTGTCCCTCGAACAGGGATGCGATTCCCTTGGTAGTCTTGAACTTTTAGCCGCTGTGTTTGCAGTTTGCGTTTGGCGATTTTCGGCAAAGCTTTTAAAAGTGTCCCAGGACATGATTGTGATCGCTGACCCTGTGTCCACCTCCAGCCGGCACGGCACTTCTTCAATTTTGGTTTTGTGAATATTTTCTTCTCTAGGCGGGTCGCCGCGACCCACTATTACGGTCGTCGGTTTGACTTGCGCCTTTTTCTTGACCAATCACGGGTCGCCTTGCCGATCCCGCGCTCTGATTGGTTGGTTTGAATTTTCGGCGGACGGTTGAGGTGCTCGACAAACTTGAGCCAGGTGCCCCTCTTCTCGCACCGACATGTAGCGCCCTTGAACTTGCATTGATGACGCTGGTGTTGCCCTCCGCAACTTCCGCATTCATCCCGGTCTTCTTTCTCGGTCTCGGTGTGAAAACTCCTTCCTCATCCTCGCCGCCTGATTCGGTCTGGACTTCTTCGTTGTGGACCGGAGTTGATTTCGCCGCCATTGGTGTGAGCGGCTTTTGTAGGGTTTCCGCCGCTTGGGTGGACATCTCATGAGCTCTGGCTTCGTCCAGAGCGTTTGCCAGCGTTAGGTTGCTTTTGGATAGCAGCCGCCTCCGCAAACGAATGTCTCTGACCCCACGGATGAGTTGCTCCAACAGTTCCTCATCCAAATCTCGGTACCCACAAAATTCAGAGGCTTTCCTCAGGGCGGCCATGTAATCGCTGATGGACTCGCCTCTTGCTGTCTGCGCACTCCAAATTCAAAACGCTGCACATATTTGGACGGTGTTGGCGCGAAATGGTTCTTCAATAGGTTCTGCAGAGTTTGCCACGATACCGATTGTACCGGCGTTGGCTCTGCCAGGGCTTCTGCGATGTCGATGACCTCGGGACCGCAGTGGCTCAGGAAATACGCCCTTTTTCTGTTGTCTGGAACTCCTTGCAGTTCGTTCGCCTCGAGGAAACTCTCGAAACGGGTCATGTATGTCCCCCATTTCTCCTTGGATGGGTCAAACGGCGCGGGCGGTGTGTAGCTGGCCATCGCTGCGTTCCGCCCTGAATTTTGCTGGGTTCGGTCCTCGTAGTGCGTTCAGCTCTTTCCTGGTGCTTTTAGCCTCAGGATCCCATCCTCGTCGCCAGTGTTAAGTTTGGGCAATAACGAGGCAGGAGACCAGGGTAGTGACAACAGCTCTTTAATATACAGTGAACCCAGCAACCAGTACTGAGGAAAACCTCTCTTTATATATGTTTCAGCCGGTGGTTTCAACCAATCAGCAATGTGCTAATTCCCGCCAAAACTTTTAAAGATACATTACAGACAGCAATCAGGCTTGGCTCAATCGCAGGTTTCATAGGCAGGAGAGAAGGGAATGACAGAAACAGGGGAGGGGCAGACCTAGGAAGTGCTGAGTCACGGACCCACACCCCACAGGATATAAAAGGCAGCAAGAGCTGGTGTCTCTCTTTGTATCAGGCAAATCCACGGATTGAGTAGAGCTGAAGTTTGTGACTCACCAGCATCTTGGCAGCTAACGAGGGCTCTTGGCAGACACTGGCTCTTTTGCTGCCAGAGCTGATAAGAGCCGGTAATTAAGCCATTGTTCGGACGGAGGTGAGGAGGACATAACAATGCGCAAGTGGCAGCAAATGGCCGCAGACGTAGGCTGGCAGCAGCCACACAGGCTCCTGCTGGCCGGGGGTGTAGGTGCTGCCATTGTGAGGTGAGACATCCTCAGAAAATAAGGCCCGGTGCCTCTTTTGAAGGCCAAAAATAATAATAAGACAGGGTCTTATTTTTGGGGAAACACAGGTAGTAGGAAAGTAGGAAATCTCTACAGTGCCCTGGGTAAGTAAATAATATCGGTGTCAAGAGTTTCGATTTCATGTCCTGCCTAAATTTGTTTACCTAATTTGGCTTGCTCAACCTGAAGAGCTACGTCAAACCCTCATTATTTCTAGCTCTTGAGTTTCTAGCTCACAGCCTAAATGCTTTGGAGGGACAGCAAGCAAAATGAAGAGATTCTGTATCACAGTGATCACCAACTGTGGTCCACAAGAAAATTTTGGTGGTTCACTGAAAAATTATTTGCATTTTTTATATTGCACTAAATCAGGGGTCCTCAAACTACGGCCCCTGGGCTGAATACATGCAAAAAACGTTTGTGTTGCTGCAGAGACTCTCCCCCTTCTGGGTCTTTTTGTGCGGGTTGAAGGGGGGGAAGAAATTCCGACTTGGGGTCTGCTTCAGCCTCCTGGTGTGGGGCTTTGGGCGAAGGCTGGAGAGAAGTGCTGCTGGTGACGAAGAGCTGGAGGGCCTTTTTCCAGTGGGACTGCATCATGGCCTGGAACTGGCTGACCATCTTAGCCCACTGAGCCTCCAGGTACCTGGCCTTGCACTCCCACAGGTCTTCCCTCTGCTTGGAAAGCCTATGCTCCTAGTCCTCAGTGAGGTGCTTCTGCTAAGCCTCCTTCACGGCCAGATCCAATTTGAACTGTGATATTTGCCCAAGTCTTTCTCATGGTGGCTGCTTAGGTCCAGCAACTGCTTCATGTTGAGGCCCTAAGGAGTTGGGTGGGGAGGGGAGGAGTGGCCAGAATGGGAGGGGCGAGTAGAGGCTGGTGAGGCGCCCCTTGATGTGAGTGACATCGAGTTGGCCACACCCACCCAGTCACATGACCACCTAGCCACACCCACCCAGATGGTCATTAGGCAGATCATATTAGTGGTCCGTGGGATTTAAAATTATGAATTTAGTGGTCCCTGAGGTCCGAAAGGTTGATGACCCCTGCTGTATCATAATGATCAATGAATGGAAGGATGTCTTTATTATTTCCTAATTAAAAGGCCTTCGGTTGCATTTGTCTATAGTTGTGTTAAACTATAAAATAAGCTCAATAAACATATATTCCAATGTTTCAAAATTACTCTATTCCTTTCATATTGATGAGGGTGTCGTGTGTGTGTGTGTGTGTGTGTGTGTGTGTGTGTGTGTGTATGAATGTATATATGTTCATATGTGTACATTTCTGTGATATACAGGATGTATCTTAATGAGTTTCAATAACGGAAGTTATATTTGTTGCTAAGCTGGAAATTCCTCTGAAAAAATGGAATCTGAAAATTCAGGATATTCTTTTCTGTCATACCAATGAATCATAAGGGTCCTTTCTTTCTTTCTTTCTTTCTTTCTTTCTTTCTTTCTTTCTTTCTTTCTTTCTTTCTTTCTTTCTTTCATGCAAGAAGGTAATTTATTTTTTCAAAAAGTGATACAATTCTGTTTGTAAATAAAGAGAATTATGAAGTAGCTTTTCAACTCTTTTAGTTACCTGCCATTCAAACCAGTAGTGGGTTGCTACTGGTTCACCCTAGATTGGGCGAACCGGTAGCAGCTTCTGTGAAGCATCTCCAGATGCTTCTGTGTAGAAATGGTGTATGCATGCAGAATCGTGCACATACCCACGAGCAAACCAGTAGTGACAGGTTTTGAAACCCACCCTGATTCATACACTGAAACTCTTATAGCAGTGGTGGCGAAGAGAGCCATTGTTGTGCCCCACTCCCCCTCCGATGACCGGGTCTAGGAAATCCGTATCAGGCATGGCAACGAAGCCTCTGCAGCTATGCCAAATTCCTTCGAGGTTTCTCAGGGCAGACAGGAGTCCAAGTTGTGACTTCAGCAAACTAGATGAGACATTTGCATTTTGGGGATTTGGGCACACACATGTGCATTCGCACATGCACGCTTGTGCTTTGGGCACTCGGCTAAAGTAACCAGATTTCAGCGATGGCAAAGCGGGACACCATTGACGGGGGGGGGGGGGGCGCTGAGCATGCGCGCTAAGTCTTGCCACCTGGCTGAAGGAGGAGGAGCGGCTGCTGCTTCTCGGCTCTTCCAGGCAGGCTCGGCTCTCCTTGGCTCTCCTCTCGGCTCTTCCAGGCAGCCTCCAGCTGGCGAAGTCAAGCGGCGTCTCTCCTCTGCCCGCTCCCGCGAGAGCGGGCAATCTCATGCCCCCTTCTCCGCCACTCCCCCTTCTCCGCCTCCTCTTCCTCCTCTTGCGTTGTCACCTCCCATTTTCAGAATAGGAGTGAATGGAGTCTGCGTCTGAAGGTGGGATTTTTTTAAAAAAAAATGTTTAAAAAAATCGGGACTTTTTTGAAATGCCGCGGTACGCGGGACAAATTATTAAAAAGCGGGACGTCTGGTCACTATACACTTGGCACCAAGAAGATTAACCATCACTGTCTTATAGCTATCTTAGAGAGAGACAGGGTGATTGGGTTGGGAAAGGATGTATTGACACTAGGTCCCGCAATAGCAACAACTGAAATATTTGGAGCAGCACGCTTGTAGTGTGAAAAGAATTTTTCCCATTGGAAAGAAGTTCTGTAGAGGGAAGAGAATTCCAGGGTTCTATGCAAGTAAAAACTAGGCCAAATATGAGATGTTTGAAACCTCCAATTCTATTCTACAGAACTGGGCTTTCTGATTCCAATTCTAAAAATGTTTATTCCTATTTAGCTCTTCATTATCAGACAATGCTGGTTTGGTACTTTATTGAAACAAGTTTCATGGCTCCATGATAAAGAAGTATAACCAGATTGTGACTTTTCTGAACCTTAAGCGAAGGTCTTATATAAATATCAATGCATTATGTTCCAGTCATTGCCATATTTTTTTAAAATTTATTTACATTTATATCCCGCCCTTCTCCGAAGACTCAGGGTGGCTTACACTATGTTAGCAATAGTCTTCATCCTATTTGTATATTTATATACAAAGTCAGCTTATTGCCCCCAACAATCTGGGTCCTCATTTTACCTACCTTATAAAGGATGGAAGGCTGAGTCAACCTTGGGCCTTGTGGGACTAGAACCTGCAGTAATTGCAAGCAGCTGTGTTAATAACAGACTGTCTTAACGGTCTGAGCCACAAGAGGCCCCAGCAGTTTATTGAGGGAATATATGAATATTCTTTATAATTGACTATAATAATGTACTACTAGATTGGAATGTCTAACATGTCAATGGGATACTCCCCTACCCTTTTATAAGATGTTAAGAATTATATCTGAACCTGTGTGTCAGGCTGCCTCTGATTATATTTAGGAAAGAATACACCTTGACTTCATTTGCAAATAAAGAAAAGTACTTTTACTAAATACATCGTGACTGCAGCGGTGTAAAGTTGAATCTGAGACAAAATATGGCTAACATTCCATATCCCATTGTTAGTCTCTTCTCCCCTCAAGAGGTCAGCAGGTTTGGTCCAATGCCAGCTCCTTCTCGGCCCCCGTGGTAATCTTCTTCCGCACGTCTCTGGCTGTCAATCATCTCAGAAATGTAATGTCCGTTGAAAGCGCATGCTCTAACATTCCTGTTGAATTCAAACTATGTCAGACGACACTCTTAAAGGGCCCTCTCTACTTAAACTGAATTCATGAGCTATTTACATTACACATAAAACCCCATGCAATCTAACTACTGAATATAAAGAGTACAAAAGGATGTGAGGATTTGAGTGGAGGCTGACATTGTGTGTTTGGAAACAACATCCCCCTGAATTGCAAGTTTTCTCTGCTATTATCTTAGCCTACTTGTAAATTGGTCATTTTAATTGACTCTGTTGCTTGAGAAGGTAGGTGTGGCTGAAGTCATATTGCCTGTTTGATTTGTAACCCATTACCATAAAATAAGCTGCAATATGGCTGAATGCAATTTGTAAAATAGCAATAGCACTTAGACTTATGTACAGCTTTATGGTGCTTTATAAATCTTTTTAAGTGGTTTACAGGGTCAGCATATAACACCCAACAATCTGGGTCCTCATTTTACCCACCTCGGAAGGATGGAAGGCTGAGTCAACCTTGAACCTGTTGAAACTTGAACTGTCAAACTGCAGTCAGCTGGCAGTCAGCAGAAGTAGCTTGCAGTACTGCACTCTAACCATTGCCCCACTACAGCTCATACCAACCTTTCTATTTTATTTATTTATTTTATTTTGTCACAACATTATATATAAGCACATATAATGAAAGAAAACAATAGGACAGGAACGGTAGGCACTTTTGTGCACTTATGCACGCCCATTATAGTCCTCTTAGGAATGGGGTGAGGTCAATGGTAGACAGTTTTTGGTTAAAGATTTTGGGGGTTTCAGAAGAGACCACAGAGTCAGATAGTGTGTTCCAAGCACCGATAACTCTGTTACAGAAGTCATATTTTCTGCAATCAAGATTGAAACGGTTAACATTGAGTTTAAATCTATTGGTTGCTCTTGTATTATTGCGATTGAAGCTGAAGTAGTCTTTAACAGGAAGGACTTGCAATAGATGATTCTGTGTGTTAAACACAGGTCATGTCTGAGTCGGCGGAGTTCTAAGTTTTCTAATCCCAGGATTTCAAGTCTGGAGGTATAAGGTATTTTGTTGTTTACAGAGGAGCGGAGGACTCTTCTTGTAAAATATTTCTGGACTCGTTCAATTGTATTAATGTCAGAGTTGTGGTATGGGTTCCAGACAGGTGAGCTGTATTCAAGAATGAGTCTTGCAAATGTTTTGTATGCTCTGGTTAGCTCCTCTGATGGAGGAGGCTGAGGTATCACCAATATGCTGATGAAACCCAGCTAGCTATCTCCATCCTGGGCGAAGTGAGTGATACAAACACACACACACACACACACACACACACACACACACACACACACACCCAATATAAAAGGAATGTATTAATTTTGAAACATTGGAATATTTGATATCTCAGTATTTATGTTTATTGAGATCTATTTTATAGATGAACACAGCTATAGACAATTCATTATGATACAGAATCTCTGCATTTTGCTTGCTCTGTCCTCTGAAATAAAAGCTACAGGAATATAAAAAAGAAATATAATGCCAGTACATTTATCATGGCATGGAACCTCCTTAAAAAAGTGTAACTATATATGCACTAGATGTTTCAATTCCTGTTTGTTCTATCAAGCCTCTTAAAATTTTAACCTAATTATTTTTGTAATTCTTATTTTCAGTGGCAATGCAACCTATTTGTCTACAACAGTCTAAAACTTCTTAGCAGAAAGTCTAATTCTGATGTGTAAAATAGGCTTCTGTCAAGCACAGTCAGCAAACCTGAATAATAATAAGATGCAACAACTGGATTGTACATCAGACACATAGTAAATAAAGGTAAAGGTTCCCTTCGCACATACGTGCTAGTCGTTGCCGACTCTAGGGGGCGGTGCTCATCTTCGTTTCAAAGCCAAAGAGCCAGCGCTGTCCAAAGACATCTCCGTGGTCATGTGGTCGTCATGACTCAATGTCAGAGGTACAAGGAACGCTGTTACTTTCCCACCAAAGATGGACCCTATTTTTTCTACTTTCATTTTTATGTGCTTTCAAAATTGCTAGGTTGGCAGAAGCTGGGACAAGTAACGGAAGCTCACCCTGTTACACGGAAGCACTAGGGATTTGAACCGCTGAGCTGCCGACCTTTCGATCGACAAGCTCAACGTCCTAGCCCCTGAGCCACCACGTCCCTATACATAGTAAATACAGGATGGCAATTCCACCTAAAAGTTAGTCTGTTGCTGATATTGAAGAAGTAAGCTACACAAAGGCAGAGTTGCTTCTGCCAGATCAGAATACAGAATTATCCAAATGTGCTGCAGTGTGACACACTCTTCCAAACAAAAGGGGGTGAATTGATATTTTATCTTTCAGGAAAGGAGCAGAAAATGATAGGCATACATATGGAAGGCATACATATGGAAAACTAGATGATAAAAGCATGCATATATATAAGTAATGGTCTTTGGGTTAGTTTCCACTCTGATGTCTCCTTTTTTTCCAGAGAACAATGAAATAGATGAAAAGGAGGGGACAGTTTTATGCCAGGAAGAAGACTGAGTTGCCATTGGAATGTTATACAATATTCAAAAGGCTGTACCTCCAAGGCTAAGGCACATTCTTGTCAGGCTCCAAAAATCCCATGTTGTGATTTTTCTAAGCAGATTTATTTATGGTTTCTTATTTATAGATAAAGGATTGGAATTCATTGTTGGAATGTTTTTCTATGCAACAGCTAAAATAGTATGCAGCCAGTAGATGCCCATGTTTACAAGTTTGGATCTATGGTATATACTCTATGTTCTTTTGTTTTAAGAAGAGTTTCCTTCTCATTACAGTTAAAACAGTTGAGCAGTAAAGCACACGGTGACTGTAATCTTTCTTTGCTCTGTGGTGCTATATGTAAACAGAATTTGTAACATGAAATCTTGCCAAACTGAAGCAAACAGCCATCCCCGTAAAGCATATACTCTGGGAACTATTAAGGAAGAGCTATCTTTACCCTTAATGTCTCACACAATCTGAAATGAGTTGTCACTGGCTTCTCAGCAATGCACTCCTTCCCTCCTGAGAATCTGCACTACATTTCCTCACAATTCCTTTTGTTTCAATTTCATTTCAACAATTCCATTCATCTGAAAACCTACTATTAAAAGATTGTCTCTGTAAGACCTATACCTGAATATTAGCAGAAAGACTTGCTGCAAGAAAAACTGCACTATAAAAAGAAAATATTTAAAGTCAAACATACTGCAAATGGAGGTGTTAAAGATGCCCTGTCATAGTGTATAATTTTCTAAAAAAATCTTACTTGTATTTCAGGATTTTTGGCATTTGCCTGTAAATACTGTGGATAAACTTTGCTTTTAAACCATGCTCACCTAAATACAGACTGTAAAGAATGAACTCTATGATTTCAGCCAGGATTACTTCCAACTGTGGGCCTCTGTGGCTCAGACTGGTAAGACAGTCTGTTATTAACAGCAGCTGCTTGCTATTACTGCAGGTTCAAGTCCCACCAGGCCCAAGGTTGACTCAGCCTTCCATCCTTTATAAGGTAGGTAAAATGAGAACCCAGATTGTTGGGGGCAATAAGTTGACTTTGTATATAATATACAAATGGATGAAGACTATTGCTTGACATAATGTAAGCCGCCCTGAGTCTTCGGAGAAGGGCGGGATATAAATGCAAATAAAAAAAAAAAACTGTGCTAATTATTAAATGTGCCAAAAACACATTTTGCTTATTGTAGCTGCCTCAATGCAGAGTCTATATCCACATTCATAAGTTCCTTATCTACCACTTCACCAGCTAAAACACTATTTATATCACTTTATCTCCAACTGCTTCTACTAAGAAATAATTAATTCTTTTGAAGTAAATCTCAAATTACTGTGTGATAGGATTCATTACAAGCTGATTAATAATATTTCCACTAGTGTGGGGGTGGACTAAAAATTTCTGACAATATTTGTCAATGTCCTCTTTTTATTAATTGCTCTCGTTTGTTAAAATCAGGTCTCACTATAATAATGTAACATTTGAGGAAAAACACACAAGCCAAGAGCCCAGCACTGGAAGCCAAGATACAGAAAATCTCCACAGCCACTATGTATTTTCCTTTGGTGCTGATGTACGCAGGGACAAATGACAGCCACACGCTGCAAAATACCAGCATGCTGAATGTGATGGATTTGGTTTCCTGGCTGAGGGACTCTGGGAGTTGAAGTCCACAAGTCTTAAAGGGACCAAGGTTGGAGACCCCTGTACTAAGATATTCAACAGGTTACACCTTCAAAGCTGTGACACATTCCTGTCAGACTCCAAAAATTAAGAAAAGCATATAATTTTTTCCAAGCAAATTTTTAAAATATTTTTAATGTTCCTTACTTATAGACAGAATCTTGCCAAAGTAAGGCAAACTGCCGTCCCCATAAAGCATATGCCCTGGGAACTATTAAAGAGGAGCTGTCTTTACCCTTTATCTGTCACACAAACAATCTGAATTGATTTTTCTCTTACTTTTCTAGAATGCACTCATTCCCTCCTGGGAATCCAGACTACATTCTCTCACAATTCCTTTTGTTTCGATTTTATTTCAACAATTCCATTCTTCTGAAAACCCACTATTAAAAGATTTATTGTCTATACAGGAACCATAGATTAACAGAATGACTTGTTGCAAGAAAAGCTGTAGGATTAAAAAAAAAAAGGATTTAAAGTCAAATGTTGTGAATAAACTTGGTATTTAAACCATGTTCAGCTAAGTACAGACCCTAAAGAATGAACTGTATGATTTCAGCCAGGATTACTTCAAATTCTTCTAATTATGCCATGATAGCCACATTTTCCTTATCCCACCTGCTGTAAATCAGAGTCTATATCCATATTCATGATTTCCTCATGTACTATTGCACCAACTGATGAACTAGGTTTATTTGATTCAGAGTCTTATCTAAATACAACCAATTGCTGCAAACCTCAATGCATAATAGTTACATCTTTGGCTGATGTTGTGGATCTATTCCAAGCACCATGAAAATTGGCTATCTGATTTTTAATGTACCTCTCAAAATTGATGCCTCAAGGGATTTATCTCTCTTGGGCTATTCCCATGTTGGACAAAGACAAAAGGCAAGATTGCTTAACTAATTATCTTTATGAGATGCTCCTTTTTATTCAGATGGGGCCTCATGATGATAATGTAGCATTTGGGGAAAAAGACACAAGCCAGAAGCCCAGTGCTAGAGGCCAGGAGGGAGAAGATCTCCACAGCTACCATATATTTGCCTTTGGTGCTCACGTAGGCTGGGACAAAGGACAACCAGACACTACAAAAAACCAGCATGCTGAATGTGATAGATTTGGTTTCCTGGAAAGTATCTGGTAACTTCCTAGCTAGGAAAGCTGCAATAAAACTAACAATAGCCAGGAAACCCATAAAAGATAAAACACTATAAAACATGATATCTGACCCTTCATTGCATTCCACAACAATTTCAGAAATGAAGGAGTGTTTATCCATGTCTGGGAAAGGGGGTGAGGTTGCTAACCATACAGTACAAAGAAGAAATTGAATAAAGGAGCAGGAGAGAACAATGGAAAGGGCTAGACTTTTCCCAACCCATGTCCTCATCCTTGATCCTGGCTTGGTGGCCATGAATGCAAACACCACAACGACAGTTTTGGCCAACATACAAGAAACAGCCACAGTGAAGATGATCCCAAAAGAAGTCTGTCGAAGGAGGCAAGTCACCTTCATTGGTTGACCAATGAAAAGCAGAGAGCAAAGAAAGGAGAGGAGGAGGGAGAGGAGGAGGGTATAGGAGAGGCTGCGGTTGTTGGCTTTGATGATGGGAGTGTTGTGATACTTCCTGAAGATTCCTAGCACCAATATTGTGATAAAGGAAAGCACAAGTGCCAGGGTCACTAAACTGGTCCCCAAAGACTCTTCATAAGTTAAGTAACTTATATCCTTTGGCATGCATAAATCCTGCTTGTTGTTTGGATATTGATCTTCTGGGCATTGGAAACAGTCATTTAGATCTGATAAATGAAATATCGAAAGTTAAATCAGGATATATTTTTGAGCCCTCCCTGTTTAGTATTTCAGATTTAAAAAAATAAATACTGGTAAATGTGTTGCAAATTTATCTCATGGTATGATTTGTTACAACAGATTTTCTTAATAAGTAATAAACTGTCCATTTTTATTTCCTTTTTTTTTTCACTTCACACATTGAAATGAGATAGCAATCCATATATATAAAAGCAAAATACCACTCACACATCATCACAAAATCTCCAGAATCATAAAACGTACAAATTTGAAATTTGGCACATATGTTCCTCTTGGTTTCTAGGTACTTGTTAAGAAAGGATTTTTGAAATGACCATCAGATCATTAGTATTTCTTATATTATTATTAACATACTCTGATGCTAAGGAGTTAGATGTTCCCCTTCCCCATCTGAAAAGAACTCTGTGCCAACTGCCACTTGGGTGTGGGCATGGGTAGCCTGTGACTCATCCAGCCTGAAGGCTGGGAGTTTAGACAGTCTACTACCCACCTGAAAGGGAGAGAAGGGGATAAGATAGGAGAGGCTTCTGTGGGGCAAGCCTGAGGGAGAGAAGGGGAGAGGAGAGGCCAATCATAACTAGTCATTAGTTTTCAAGCTGTACCTGTCAATTTATCAAGCCCTATCACTTAGTTTCATAGCAGAGCATGGGTATCCAGCTAGTATTTTAATAATTCATGTAGATCTCAATAGAGAGGAAACAGAGAAACTACATAAAACAACATTTTGAGGTGGATTTTTATTTTATTTTATTTTATTGCTTTTTTGAAAAATTGAAAGAAATTTTAAGAAGAATCTTAAGTCAGTTGAACATACAGTACTTTGATATCCAAATGTTCAGATACAGCCGATGTATTTCATGGGATCGCTTACCTATCTGATTTGTGATCTTTCCCTCTGGGCACCGAGTGCAGTTATAACAACAAAACGATCGCCCTTCGATCTTGGTCTTGCGGTAACCTGGCTTGCACTTCTCATTACAAAGTGAAAGAGGACGTTCCTTTCCAGAAAAGAAAAGAAAAAGATGGCTCAACAGAGAGAATATAACTTTTTAAAGACTGGAGATCTGGAAATATCTTCAGTTGGCAGGTTGAACCATTGATTCAAGGAGAACCATTGATTCAAGGGGCCGGGATAGCTCAGGCTGTTAAGAGCCTGTTATTAGAACACAGTAGCCTGCAATTACTGAAGGTTCAAGCCCAGCCCAAGGTTGACTCAGCCTTCCATCCTTTAAAAGGTAGGTAAAATGAGGACCTAGATTGTTGGGGGGGCAATAAGTTGACTTTGTAAAAAAAAAATATGCAAATAGAATGAGACTATTGCCTTATACACTGTAAGCCACCCTGAATCTTCGGAGATGGGCGGGATATAAATGTAAACAAAAAAAAAAAATCTGCCACCTTTTTAGAATACTGCAGTATAAAATAGGATTTCTTTTTTTTTCCTTCTATTTAATTGCGTCCTGTTCACAGAAATTACTTGGACAAGTCCCTGCAGTTTTCTTGGCAAGACTTGAAGAATTGGTTTGCCACTGCTTCCTTTCTAAGGTTGAGAAAAGGTAACTGGTCAAAGCTCATCCAACTGGCTTTTTCTCTAAGATGGAACTAGAACTCATGTTTGCCATGTTTCCAACCTGATGGCAACCTGATGGGTTGTGTAGGAACAGACTGAGTCTTAGGAAATTAATTTACTGTATTGTTGCATTTGTTGGTCAGTATGCATTTTTTTTTAATCCAACAGTTTGCAAATGGGATTGTACAGAGTTTGGTACCCTACAATGAATTAAATTTTGTGAGCCAAATTCTCTGTTATTTGCAATGGGGCCACAGATAGTGAACAGTTTTCTTTCTTATCCAGGAAATGTATTAACATTCATTGGATGAATGGATTATAATGGTGCCGGAATATGAACTTGCACCATAATTCCTCAAGTCTTTCCATTACTAAAAACTAAGAAAGAAGCGGATCATAAACCATTCCTGTCTTTCTGAAGGACTCATTGTTTTCCACATAATTACCCTGAGCACAAGCTTCACAAGCAAAAAACCAATCCACATGTCTGTCTACAGTATCTGGGCCATTCACAATAAAGTTTGAGCTGTATAACACTTTTGGGACAGTGGAAAGAAGTGCAACAGGACTCTACCTGATTAAACCAGCTGGGCCAAACCACCTCATGTTCATCAATAATCAAACATTTGTCAGTGGTTGCTGATGGGTCTATCTTTCCAACTATCTTTCTGAGAAAGGTCTGGTTTGAGAAGGTGATCCAGTTTATGATGTCAAATCCTGCCAGCAGTTCACCATTCTGGTCAAAAGAAATTTTTTCTCCAGCACTGTTGTTAAAAGATATACTTTGTAGAAAGCGGTGGAGCTAAACAGCAGTGAAGGAAATGAAAACATATATATTTGTAGGACAGTCAGTAGCTAAAGTTCTCTTTCAAAACATGCTAATAATAACTCAGCAATTAAAATATTTAATAGTTCAATAATATGACTTGTGAAATATTTATACTTACAGAAATGAACAATACACCTCTGAAACAATATATTTTTTTTCTTATGAGAAGAATAATGCCATATATTGAAAAA
Organism: Ahaetulla prasina; assembly: GCF_028640845.1. Lineage (NCBI taxonomy): Eukaryota > Metazoa > Chordata > Lepidosauria > Squamata > Colubridae > Ahaetulla > Ahaetulla prasina. The sequence continues at coordinate 13,380,032 of NC_080542.1, forward strand.
AAAAATCAATCTTATAAAGATGATATAATACATCATTAAGGAAGTCTAACTATTTATCAAAAATAGAAAACTTATAAGAGTCAACACAATAATAAATAATCTCCTGAATGTCTGGGTCAAACAGAAAAAATAAGCTTAAGTTTACCCTTCTACTTCTTGCCTTGTTATTGAATATTGAATAAGTTGTTGCACTAATATTAATTACCTTACAGATGACCCCCACCCTGTTAAAGACCTTGGAGTTTTCATATCCAATGACCTAAGTGCCAAAGCCCACTGCAACTACACAGCAAAAAAGGCTCTAAGAGTTGTAAACCTAATCTTGCATAGCTTCTACACTACTAACCAGAGCATATAAAACATTTGCTAGGCCAATCCTTGAATACAGCTCACCTGTCTGGAACCCTCACCACATTTCTGACATCAATACAATTGAACGTGTCCAGAAATATTTTACAAGAAGAGTTCTCCACTCCTCTGAAAACAACAAAATACCTTATCCCACCAGACTTGAAATCCTAGGTTTAGAAAACTTAGAACTCCGTCGCCTTCGACAAGACCTAAATTTAACTCGTAGAATCATCTATTGTAATGTCTTTCCTGTTAAAGACTGCTTCAGCTTCAATTGCAATAATACAAGAGCAACCAACAGATTTAAACTTAATGTTAACCGCTTCAATCTAGATTGCAGAAAATATGACTTCTGTAACAGAGTTATCAGTGCTTGGAACACATTACCTGACTCTGTGGTCTCTTCTCATAATCCCAAAAGCTTTAACCAAAAACTTTCTACTATTGATCTCACTCCATTCCTAAAAGGACTATAAGGGGCGTGCATAAGAGCACAAACCTGCCTACCGTTCCTGTCCTATTGTTTTTTATTCTTATACATATATGCTTATACTTGCTCATATTTCCTCATATATATGTTTATATACTATATAACCATTTTGTGTGATGCTTATGTATATTGTTGTGACAAAAATAAATAAATAAATAAATAAATAAATAATCAGAATCTGAAAAGGTCAAATTCAATATGATAAAATGCATATTGAATTTGATTATGGTAGCAATAATTGGCATTTCAAGGGGAAAAAAAATTGTTATGAATGTTTTTTCTCTGTGTGTGTCTCTCTCCCCACTCTCACTCTTTCTCTGCATGTGTTCATGCAGCTCTCTCTCTCTCTGTGTGTGTGGACATGCACCTTTGAGTCACTATTCTAGTGAGTACCTGGACAAATCCCTGGAGCTGAATATTATACATAGAGAAAATTCGTATGACGTGTTCTATAAGTGGTAGAACAGTCTTGATGGTTAAAATAGACAAATTATTTTCTAGAAAAAAAGTTGAAAGTGTGATGAGCAACACAGAGACACCGATAAAGACACAGACACAAACACACAGAGTTTTGAGTGGTAATTCATACAGGCAGAAACAAATCTTAAAAGTTAAATTCCCATTTTTAAATTGTAATCGTTTTTATTAAACCATATATCCCTTTAACGTATACCTAAATTTGCTTCCTATATGCTGATTGCTGCAAGATTATTATAAATGTCTTATGGGAAAGCATATTGGATTTTGTTCTTAGACGAATGACCAAGTCATTTATGAGAATAACCTTCAAAATGTAGAATTACCTTATTTCTAAAAAAAAATAATAATAATTCAGATTGTAGAATTCAGATCTAATAGGTAAGAGTATTGGGCTACCATTTTAATACATGATTTAATACATAATTTCATTGGACCTAAATAGTGAAAATTACTAGAGGTCACTACATACCTCAGCAGCTCAAAAATGAAAAGGCTGATACATATCCTATGTTACTGCTTCACTATACTTAGTGGAATGTTCAAATTATTCTCCTTACCCTCCATGACTGCTGACTAAGGAAATTCTCCCTCGTCATTCTTCTTTGTTGCCCTTGGAAAGAATACATGGCATTCAAAGCATGTGCAATTGCGTAGATAGCATTGTAGATACTGTAGCTGTGGGCAGTCATGCTGGTTTCAAACACAGATACAGGAAGAGTCTCTAGTTTCTCCTCCCCAGTGCAGATATTGACATCCTCTTCATCTGTGACGGAACCTTGGAGCAAACAGTTAAACATCTGTTGCCAAAACTGAATTAGAAATCCATCTTCCTTATCTAAAATTGGGCTTCTCGTCCGAACAAATTTCTGGAAAGCTGACACTTGTTTTGAATGTACTGCAAGCGTTATAGAGCCATGGATGAAATTAAGATCCCAATATCTTTGGAAAGGAAGGGATGAGAAGTCTACCTCCGCTGTCATAAACCAAACCTTGGGGTTATATGGCATCTCATTATATTCTGACAGTCTGAGCAAAGCCCTTAAATTTAGCATACTCTGAAATCCCCCCAGAAACAGCACTATTTTAGCTGTACTCTTAAAAACAATACTTAAAATGTTGTATGATGTATGCATTGTCTTCTCATCCTCACTGAGAAATTCACTTGATATTTTTTCTACAAATTCAAAACAGATCCCACTTCTGGAAAACATGGGAATAACGTTCCTCAGCAAGTTCTCAGCTATGTTGCCAATATTAAGGTACAACATCCCAATCCAGGTCCAGTCAAAATGTAAAAAGAGCTGGAGAAGTCCATGATATTGATGATCGGCCTTTGGGAGCATCCAGTAAAAGAAATGACTTTGGGTGATGCTACCGGTCTCTGGGACAGAACTATATGCAACCTAAAACAAACAAGGTGATGAAAAATACCAGTCACACAGTAAATGGTAGGTCTTTGGTGTATTTTAATATAACTGTATTAAATACCACTTATTAATATGCTACATAATATTAACTGAAATTAATTTAATTTAATTAATGTTTCAATTTAATCAGTTTTTTTTAATAAGTTGATCATGTAGAGTTCAGCAGCATTGAACCTCTGATTATCAGTGTCAAGAATGAAACTTTGGCAGCTACGTGCTTCGTCTTTTCTACTTGCCATTAGAGAAAGGTGGGGAAATGGAAGTGTTGGTTGCAAATGAGTTAACTAGAGAAACGAACCTTCTACAGCTCCACTTCTGAGATTCTGGAAACTTTTCAAGGATGTCTTAGCAGGTGTGCAGTTGAGGCAGATGGTTCCCATAACAACAGGAAATTGTTTACTTGGTTTATGGGGGTTTGTCTGTGAAAATCATTGTTTAATACTATGAACTGGGACCTGAGGACCTCAGAATTAGTTTTACCTCAACTTTACTAAGCCCTGTATTCAATATACAGTAAGCTTTTCAGAAATTTAATGGTCCAGGACTTTTAGTTGGCTCCTGAAGCTGGATGTTGACAATCAGAGCCCAGATGAGGTGGGTGGGACACATCATCAGAATGGAAGACCACCCCATGCCTTGCCTAAAGTGTAGAGCTAAAGTATGGGAAGACTTCAAGATAGTCCCTGCAAGTGCTACAAAGATTTTGCAATAGAAAGCTATACCAATGTGATGTCGAACTAAAGAAAGTAGAAATTGTGGTTTCTGATAGAATCTGTCAGTGAGATCTGTGCTGGAAAGCCTCCACTGGCTTTGAAAAAAGAGGACACTGAAAACTGATCGAAAACCATGAGTGGGAAACAGAATAACACCCACAGTTATTATAACAATGACTTCCTGTTCTGTCCCCCATCCTGTAGACTCTTCACCTCCAGACTGGAACTGGAATGTCACCTCTGTGTCCAGAGATAAGCCACACAATATCGTGTCTTCTTTACTTGTTATGTTTGGATGCTCTTTCCAGAATTCATCTGAGATTATCCAAGCTACATTTGTTTTTAAACTTTCTCCAAAAGACAACTCAATGAAATTTATTGTCTGCAATGAAATAGAAGAACACTAAAATATCGTTAACCCACCCCAATCCCCAATATAAGTTAAGCAATGGACGTACCTGCACAAACTTGTAAGCTGTCATAATGGTAGCCATATCAAGAAATTCTATAGAACTTGGTCCTCCTATGACTGCTATCAGATTCTTCTGAATGTGACACTTATAATTAGGGATGAATCCATTTGGTGTAGAGAGGAGTTCCAGAGCAGCAATGCAAGTATATCTTGGAAGAAAATAATTATTGTAAATGTTGAAGCCTAGTGTGATATTGGTTAAGATCTGGGGATTTTTATTAATCTCCTTTACAGCAAAAACCACAGCCAAGATGTGTTGGTAGCTCTGTGACAATAATCTACAATGAAAATTTAAAAATAGTTCAGTATTCTTTGTATAATTAGTATAATTATTTATATAATAAATTTTTTGTATAATCTTTGTATAATAATTTTTTCTTCTTTCCTGTGTTCAAGCATTAGAAGAATGATGTATTTTATTATAAATATTTCTTTTCTGTTAATAGAATAGAATAGAATAGAATAGAATAGAATAGAATAGAATAGAATAGAATAGAATAGAATAGAATTTTTATTGGCCAAGTGTGATTGGACACACAAGGAATTTGTCTTGGTGCATAGGCTCTCAGTGTACATAAAAGAAAAGATACGTTCATCAAGAATCATAAGGCACAACAATGATAGTCATAGGGTACAAATAATCAATCAGAAACCAATCAATATCAATATAAATTGTAAGGATACAAGCAACAAAGTTACAATCATAAGTGGAAGGAGATGGGTGATGGGAACAATGAGAAGATTAATAGTATTGCAGATTTAGTAAATAGTTTGACAATATTGAGGGACAATATTTGTTTAGCAGAGTGATGGCGTTCAGGAAAAATCTGTTCTTGTTCTAGTTGTTCTGGTGTGCAGTGCTCTATATGTCTGTTATTAAACTAGCATTAAAATGATTTATAAAGTAAGATGTACTAACACCATCAGTCTACACCAGAGGTGGTATTCATTTATCTTCGCTACCGGTTCGCAAATGTAAGCACACACACAGTGACTTCCACTCATGTGCAGATCGTCAAAAACAGGATGTGTTTACATCCGGCCAAGTGGTGGAGCCTCCCGTAGCCACCACTACTGGTTTGCATAAGCCGGATAGAAGCGGCTAAATACCACCACTGGTCTACACTGAACAGAAAGAGGTACTTTTCTGAAGAAAAATAAACAGATGCTATAGTACATAATTTAGAAACTACTTGGTTCTTCACACATGGCCAAAATCATATGCTCTAGAATGTCTGGCGCAGAAAATAAAAAGAAAGAGTAAGAAGATGTAGGAGGAAGTTATTAAAATATCGAGTTCCTCACATGTGTTCTACCAAATCATCCTTCTTGGGATGATATTTAAATGACATCCTTTCAGATAAGACGAAGGTCTGAGAAATTACGCCACCAACAATGAAGTCCCCAACTTGATGATATTTATGAGGAATTGATGCAGGCTCAGTGCTCCGGCATTTTGCTACTGGAACTTGGCCAACACTCTTAGGGAGAAAGAATAATAGAAGGAAACCAAGAATTATAGCTACATAGAAAATTATTTGTGAAAAGAAAGACTTCCCCAGATCCAACATTATTGTTAGCACACCCTTGATCTGGAGAGCAAAGGGCTGGATTGAAAGCCAGGTAAATGCAGATTAAAGCCTCAGTGCCAGGTTTAGGTTATTATACTATCTCTATAGTCCCTCTATTTCTGAAGGCCAGGGGAGATGCTTAAAGTCTCTGTCAATAGTGATAATGGCCCTGGGAATTCGTCAGCTTGCTAAAGAAGTTCATAATTATAAAGAAGATAATGGATGACTCAAGAGTTACAGAGCCAGTTCTGTTTTGCTCTTTTTTTTTTGTGCAAAACTAATTTCTTTTACAGCAAAAACTCTAGTGTCCCCGAGAGGTGGTTCCTAGTCATACTGAACTTTGACCAGTGAAGGACATACAAACAATGTCATTTCTATTATACCATGAGAACAAAATTGAATATAAACTGAGCGAGAGTCTTTGACTTCAAAGTCCATCTCAGAGAGTTCAAAAAGCATAAAGAACGTACACAACTCCCTTCACATTGCCACAATAGCAGAGATGATGTAATAATAATAATAATATTTTAATTTGTATACCGCCCTTCTCCCGAAGGACTCCCGAAGGACTGTAGAGAAATGCATGCTTTGATGAGACTGATTTCTCATGTAGATTTTTTTAATTTTTTTTTTACATACTGTATATTTATTATGTTTTATCAACATGAATTAAATACAAAGAAAAAAAAACCCATACACAACCTAGGAAAGCACGTATTCAACACCAACAAGAACAAAAACAACAAAGAAAAAATAATAATAATGACCCAAATATCTAACTTTGAACATAAAATAATTCCAACCCATCTGGATGCTGAAAATAAAATAAAAACACCTGATGAATTCTCCTCCCCTTCATAAAATGGGTCTACAAATAGTTATAAATGGTCTCTTCCTTAATTAATAAGAAACGTATTATATTATATAAACAAATATTCCAGATGAAGAGATCTCTATCTGATAACCAAATTGATCCAGCATTTCTCTCTTTCTCTCTCTTCCTCTCTCTCCCTCCCTCCTTCCCTCATATATGTATGTATATATGGTGAACAGATTAGTTAAAACATTACTCTTCAAATCTTTCTATTAATCATGTTATTTAACTTGTATTTAACTCTATTTAACTTGTAGAAGTCCACAAATGATTTCCAGTCTCTCATAAAACTATGTAGTGCATTGTCTCTTACATTTCCAACGCTTGCTAGAAGTCCCTCTATACATTTTTGCTAATCTATCTTGAGTCAAATACCAAGGATACATCGTTTTATAAAAATGTTATTTCAAAGTATAATTCAAAGCATGTTTTTATCTATTAGTCAATACATTCTCCTATTTATCTGGCATTATGATATCAGGTAGAATTTAGATGCTGGGTGCCATATGCACCAAGACAAATTCCTTGTGTGTCCAATCACACTTGGCCAATAAAAAATTCTATTCTATTCTATTCTATTCTATTCTATTCTATTCTATTCTATTCTATTCTATTCTATTCTATTCTATTCTATTCTATTCTGTTGTATTTCCACCAGTGGATTTTTTTTTTTTTGGGACAAAATAGTTTTTTTTTGTTGTTGTTTACATTTATATCCCGCCCTTCTCCGAAGACTCAGGGCAGCTTACAATGTATAAGGCAATAGTCTCATTCTATTTGTATATTTTTACAAAGTCAACTTATTGCCCCCCCAACAATCTGGGTAAGAGTTTAATTCACTCTTTTTGATAATTGCTCCCTTTTATTAAGATCTGGCCTAATTATAATGATGTAACATTTGGGGAAAAAGATAAAAGCCAGGAGCCCAGCACTAGAGGCCAAGATGGCAAAGATCTCCACAGCTGTTGTGTATTTACCTTTGGTGCTAATGTACGCAGGGACAAAGCACAACCAGACACTGCAAAAGACCAGCATGCTGAAAGTAATTGATTTGGTTTCCTGGAATGTGTCTGGTAACTTCCTAGCTAAGAAAGCTGCAATAAAACTGACTATAGCCAGGAAACCCATAAAACCTAAAACAGAATAAAACATTGCAACAGATCCTTCATTACATTCTATAATTATTTCACTACTTATGGACCACATATCAGGATCTGGGAAGGGGGGAGAAATTCCAAGCCATACACTACAAAAGGTACTTTGAATAAAAGAACAGGAAAGAACAATGAAAAAGGCCAGTCTTTTCCCAACCCATGACCTCATCCTTGATCCTGGTTTGGTGGCCATGAAAGCAAGAACCACAATGATGGTTTTGGCGAACATGCAAGAAACAGCCACTGAGAAGATGATCCCAAAAGCAGTCTGTCGAAGGAGACAGGTCACCTTCATGGGTCGACCGATGAAAAGCAGAGAACAAAGGAAGGAGAGGAGGAGGGAAATGAGGAGGGTGAAGGAAAGGCTGCGGTTGTTGGCTTTGATGATGGGAGTGTTGTGGTACTTCAAGAAGATTCCTAGCACCAGTGTTGTGATAAAAGAAAGCACAAGAGCTGATGTAGCTAAGCTGGCCCCCAATAAGTCTTTGAAGGATAGGTAAGTTACATGCTTTGGCACGCATAAATCCTGGTCCTTGTTTGGATACTGATCTTCTGGGCACTGGAGGCAATCATCCATATCTGGAAAACCAAATGTTTATATTTAAGTCAAAATATACCAGAAAGCTTAGCATTCTTTTTTTAAATGAGGGTGCATTATTTATGTAAACAATATAAGTAACTGTTATGATTCAGCTTCAATGAAATAACTTTTTCTTGGCCTAGATTTCATAATTTATTTATTTATTTATTTATTTATTTATTTATTTATTTATTTTTTTATTACATTTTTTTTATTCACATTTATATCCCGCCCTTCTCCGAAGACTCAGGGCGGCTTACATTGTGTAAGGCAACAGTCTCATCCTATTTGTATATTTATATACAAAGTCAACTTATTGCCCCCCCAACAATCTGGGTCCTCATTTTACCTACCTTATAAAGGATGGAAGGCTGAGTCAACCTTGGGCCTGGTGGGATTCGAGCCTGCAGTAATTGCAAGCAACTGTGTTTAATAACAGGCTTCTTACAGCCTGAGCCACACCGCGGCCCTTGTACACCGCCCTTCTCCCGAAGGACTCAGGGCGGTTTACAGCCAATTTAAAAGATACAATAAATACACATTAAAAACAGACTAAAATTTATATAAATAATGGCCAAAATATTTAAAACTAATTAATTAAATAAAACTAACTAATTAATTAAAAACTAATTAATACAAAAAACTAAAACCCCATTTAAAATTACTTGGTCAGGCTAGTCCAGCTCGATGGAATAAAAGAGTCTTCAACTCACGGCGGAAGGTCCGAAGGTCGGGGAGTTGGTGAAGCCCCAGAGGCAGCTTGTTCCAGAGGGCAGGAGCCCCCACAGAGAAGGCCCTAGCCCTGGGGGTCGCCAGTCGACATTGTTTCACCGACGGCACCCCAAGGAGGCCCTCCCTGTGGGAGCGCACAGGTCGATGGGAGGCTGTTTGTGGCAGTAGGCGGTCCCGTAAATAGCCCGGTCCTAAGCCATGGAGCGCTTTAAAGGTGGTAACCAACACCTTGAATTGCACCCGAAAGACCACCGGAAGCCAGTGCAGCCCATGCAGGAGCGGTGTTATATGGGAGCCACGAGGTGCTCCCTCTATCACCCACGCGGCTGCATTCTGGACCAGTTGGAGCTTCCGGGTGCTCTTCAAGGGGAGCCCCATGTAGAGAGCATTGCAGTAGTCTAAGCGAGATGTAACGAGGGCATGAGTGACTGTGCACAGAGAAACCCGGTCCAGAAAGGGATGCAATACTAAAGTTCACATTGTTGTCAAATATTGCCATGAAAGCTTTTTATTTTGTGTTGTACACCAGTAGTGACAGATTTTATTTTCCTGGGCTCCAAGATCACCGCAGATGGGGACTGCAGCCAAGAAATTAAAAGACAATTGCTCCTCAGGAGGAAAGCTATGGCAAATCTAGACAGTGTACTAAAAAGCGGAGACATAACCCTGTCAACAAAAGTGCGTATAGTCAAGGCTATGGTTTTCCCAGTTGAAATGTATAGCTGTGAAAGTTGAACCATAAGAAAGGCTGAGTGCCAAAGAATAGAGGCCTTTGAACTATGGTTCTGGAGAAGATTCCTGCGAGTCCCTTGGGCTGCAAGGTGATCAAACTGGTTAGTCCTAGAGGAGATCAACTGCTCTTTAGAAGGCCAGGTCCTGAAGATGAAACTCAAATACTTTGGCCACCTAATGAGAAGAAAGGACTCACTGGAGAAGAGCCTAATGCTAGGAAAGATTGAGGGCAAAAGAAGAAGGGGATGACAGAGAACGAGGTTGCTGGATGGAGTCACTGAAGCAGTAGGCATGAGCTTAAATGGACTCCAGAGGATGGTAGAGGACAGGAAGACCTGAAGGAACATTGTCCATGGGGTCGTGATGGGTCAGAAATGACTTCGCAACTAACAACAACAACATATTTCTGTTAGATAAACTATAGCTGTATACCTCCCTCCTCTTACTCAAACCTACTCAGACTAGAAATGGAAGTAATCCCTACCTATGCATAATCAACTTCACTGTTTATCTCTTTTTTAAACTATTAGAATTGCTTTTAGGGCTAGTTGTAAGTTGATTTTTGCCTAGTCCTAAGTTTATAATTCAGTTTCTTGTTGAATTGAGAAAATATAAGAAAAACTTAACGTCAGCTAGAATCGAGTGTACTTCTAGAAAATATTGGCATTCCTTCCTTCCTTCCTTCCTTCCTTCCTTCCTTCCTTCCTTCCTTCCTTCCTTCCTTCCTTCCTTCTTCCCTCCCTCCCTCCCTTCTTCCCTCCTCTTTCCTTCTTTCCCCCCTTCCTCTTTTTACCTGTCTGGACTGAAATCTTCCCCTTTGGACATAGAATGCAATCATAGCAGCAAAATGACCGTCCTTCAATTTTGGTCTTTCTGTAACCTGGATGGCATTTTTCATTACAGAGTGAACGAGGCCGTTCCTTTGCAAGAATGGAAAATATAGTTTGTTATAAAGAAAATGACTTTCAAATGCTGCATTTGTAAAGCTTATAGATATCTGGGAATGGATAGCAGTTCTCCATTCTGTGAGAGGAAAACATGATGTGTGAACATAAAACTGAAAATTGAACAGTCCTCTGTCATCAAACATAGAAGGTTTCCCAGAATACTCTAATGAGTCTAGCTGAAACCAAATTCAGAATCTCATATTTCTTGTGTTAGTCAGTTGAGGCCCCTTTAGAACCAAGCTCAATTTTTGATTAATATATGGCCCCATCTTGCTGCTTCTTAACTATAATATTGGGGTAGTTTTCTATTACATTTTGTTTTTATTTCTTTATGTATGCATTTATTGAACTTCCCATTTAGTCTAAAGCAGGAATTTTCCACCAGGAATAATTAGGTGCCACCGAGTACATAATTTTTGATTGATTTAAAATCTAATAATATTTTGTGGTGATTTTATCCAATACTGTTGGGTATAGGCTTAATTTCTCTGTCCAATTCTGTTCTTGCAGCATCAGAATATATCCAAGATGCTTCTGCATCCACTAGAAATGCCTCCATAATGGAGAATGATTTCAAAATTTGTACAATCACTAAAAATAGGTAGTGGTTTTTTTATGATAATCCCTAACATATTTATGGCTGATAAGGAAGAGGAGGAACAGCTGCATCCAATGCCTGACACGAAAATGTGCACAAGGCAGAGAAGGGGAGAGCAGTGGAAAGCTGTGGGCCAATCCTGGGGAAGGATTATAGGATTATATGTTTATTTATTTTTATTTATTTATTTGTCAATCATATATAAGATAATAGGAAAAGGTATAAACATAATTTGGATACATGAAAAGAGTAAGTAAAAAAAGAATATTAGGACAGGGACGGTAGACACTCGGGTGCGCTTATGCATGCCCCTTACAGATCTCTTAGGAATGGGGTGAGGTCAACAGTAGACAGTCTAAGGTTAAAGTTATGGGGGTTTGGGGAAGAAACTTCAGAGTCAAGTAGTGCATTCCAGGCATTGACCACTCTGTTGCTGAAGTAATATTTTCTACAATCAAGTTTGGAGCAGTTTACCTTGAGTTTGTATCTATTATTTTCTCGTGTATTGTTGTGGTTGAAGCTAAAGTAGTCATTGACAGGTCGGACATTGTGGTAGATAATATTATGTACTATACTTAGGTCAGATTGAAGTCTATGTAGTTCTAAGTTGTCTAAATCCAAAGTTTGGAGTCTGGTGGCATACGGTATTTTATTGCAAGCAGAGGAGTGGACGATTCTTCTTGTGAAATATCTCTGGACTGTCTCGATTGTATTTATCTCCGATATGGAGTGTGGGTTCCAGACAGTTGAGCTGTATTCAATGATTGGTCTAGCAAATATTTTGTGTGCTCTAGTTAGTAGTACAATATTACCAGAGAAGAAACTACGCAAAATTAAGTTAACAACTCTTAGTGCCTTTTTGGCAATCTTGTTACGGTGGGCTCTGGCACTTAGATCTTTATAAATGAGTACTCCAAGGTCCTTGATAGAGTGAGGGTCATCTATAAGGTCATTTCCATCTAATTTGTATTTTATGTTTTGATTTTCTTTTTTTCTTCTATTCAATTGTGTCTGGTTCAGAAAGACTATTTGGACAAGTCCCTGCAGTTTTGTTGGCAAGATTTCAAGAATTGGTTTGTCTTTGGTTCCTTTCTAAGGTTGAGAAAAGGTACCTGGTCGAAGCTCATCCAACTGGCTTTTTGTCTAAGATGGAACTAGAACTCATGGTTGCCATTGTTTCCAACCTGATGGCTTAACCACTACACCAGATGAGTTCATTTCTTTTATATCTTCAATGTGGTCATGTAGGAACATACTGACTCTTAGGAAATTAATTGACTGTATTGTTGCATTTATTGGTCAATATGCAAATATTTTTTTTGAATCCAACAGAGTTTGTTAATGGGATTGTACAAAGATTGTACAGAAATTCTGACCTAAGTATAGTACGCAAAATTGTCTGCTACAAAACAACAAAATACCTTATGCCACCAGACTTGAAATCCTAGGCTTAGAAAACTTAGAACGTCGTCGCCTTCGACAAGACCTAAGTTTAACTCACAGAATCATCTACTGTAATGTCCTTCCTGTTAAAGACTACTTCAGCTTTAATTGCAATAATACAAGAGCAACCAATAGATTTAAACTCAATGTTAACCGCTTTAATCTAGATTGCAGAAAATATGACTTCTGTAACAGAATTATCAGTGCTTGGAACACTTTACCTGACTCTGTAGTCTCTTCCCATAATCCCAAAACTTTAACCAAAAACCTTCTACTATTGACCTCACCCCATTCCTAAGAAGACCATAAGGGGCGTGCATAAGAGCACAAACGTGGCTACTGTTCCTGTCCTATTGTTTCTCTTTTTCTTCTTCTTATATATATATGCCCAAGCTCCCACCCAATCAGTTCAAACCCCCACTAGCAGTTAAAAGGAAGAAACAGCTGCGATCACACATTACTCCCAGAAGCACGAAGCTGAAGCCTGAAGATGACGAATGAGACTTCGTCGAAACGTCGCCAAGACACTTTCACTTATGCGGGAGAAAACCCGAATAACCAAAGACCTACATACAAACACCCGCGAAAACCTCAGAAAACATATATTTCTTCTTATATATATGCTTATACCTCCTTATATATCCTCATATATATGTTTATATACTACATAATCTTTTGTGTGATGCCTATGTACATTGTTATGACAAAATAAATAAATAAAACATCCTACATCCTACCTGTCAATGACTACTTCAGCTTCAATCGCAATAATACACAGGCCAACCATAGATACAAACTCAAGGTAAACCATTCCAAACTCATTTGCAGAAAATACAACTTCAGCAACAGAGTGGTCAACGCTTGGAATGCTCTACCTGACTCCATTGTTACAGTCTCAAACCACCTTAGCTTCAACCTTAAACTGTCTACCGTGGCCCTCAACCCATTCCTAAGATGTCCGTAAAGGAGGCGTGCATAAGCATACCAATTTGCCTACTGTCCCTGTCCCACTGTCCCCATTTACTTGTACTCATTCCTAGTTCATTTCCATGTTTATACTTATACCTGTTATCTAGTACGTGTTCCACAAATTAAATAAATAAGTAAACAAAATAAAATAAATAAAATAAATTGGTATCCTACAATGAATTAAATTTTGTGGGCCAAATTCTCTGTTATTTGCAATGGGGCCACAGATTGCTGTGAACAGTTTTCTTCCTTATCCAGGAAATGTATTAACATTCATTGGATGAATGGATTATAATGGTGCTAGAATATGAATTTGCACCATAATTCCTCAAGTCTTTCCATTACTAGAAACTAAGAAAGCAACAGATGATAAACCATTCCTGTCTTTCTGAAGGACTCATTGTTTTCCACATAATTACCCTGAGCACAAGCTTCACAAGCAAAAAACCAATCCACATGTCTGACTATAGTATCTGGGCCATTCACAATAAAGTTTGAGCTGTATAACACTTTTGGGACAATGGGGGAAAAGTGTGGAAAGAAGTGCAACGGGAGTTAAAATAACATGGACTCTACCTGATTAAACCAGCTGGGCCAAACCACCTCATGTTCATCAATAATCAAACATTTGTCAGTGGTTGCTGATGGGTCTATCTTTCCAACTGTCTTTCTGAGAAAGGTCTGGTTTGAAAAGGTGATCCAGTTTATGATGTCAAATCCTGCCAGCAGTTCACCATTCTGGTCAAAAGAAATTTTTTCTCCAACACTGTTATTAAAAGATATACTTTGTAGAAAGCAGTGGAGCTAAACAGTAGTGAAAGAAATGAAAACATAAGTATATATTTGTAGGACAGTCAGTAGCTCAAGTTCTCTTTCAAAACATGCTAATAATAACTCAGCAAATGGAATATCCACTAATTCAATGATAAGACTTGGGAAATATCTACACTTACAGAAACAAAAAATATAAATGTGAAACAATATTTTTTTTTCCTATGCGAAGAATAATGCCATATATTGCAAAAATCAAGATGACATAATGCATCATTAAGGAAGTCTAATCATTTATCAAAAAATAGAAAACTTATAAGAGACAACACAATAGTAAATAATCTACTGAATATCTGAGACAAACAGAAAAAATAAGCTTATGTTTACTCTTTCTACCTCTTGCCTTGTTATTGAATGTCTATTTTTAAGAAGACATTTATTTATTTATTTATTTATTTATTTATTTATTTATTTATTTATTTATTTATTTAATCAAATTTTTATACCACCCTATCTCCCGAAGGACTCAGGGCGGTTTACAGCCCGATAAAAATACAAATATAATACAAGATAAAACACTAATTAAAAAACTTATTTAAATAGGCCAAAATTTAAAATTACAATTATAATGATAAAACCCCATTAAAACTAAATTTAAAATTAAAATTCTAATCCAGTCCTGCACAAATAAATAGATGTGTTTTAAGCTTGCGGCGGAAGGTTCGAAGGTCAGGAAGTTGGCGGAGTCCTGGGGGAAGTTCATTCCACAGGGTGGGAGCCCCCACAGAGAAGGCCCTTCCCCTGGGTGTCGCCAGTCAGCACTGCCTGGCAGACGGCACCCTAAGGAGTCCCTCCCTGTGAGAGCGCATGGGTCGGTGGGAGGCAATCGGTGGCAGCAGACGGTCCCATAAGTAGCCCGACCCTAAGCCATGGAGTGCTTTGAAGATAGTTACCAAAACCTTGAAGCGCACCCGGAAGGCCACAGGCAGCCAGTGCAGTCTGCGCAGGAGTGGTGTCACATGGGAGCCACAAGGGGCTCCCTCTATCACCCGCGCAGCCGCATTCTGGACTAACTGGAGCCTCCGGGTGCTCTTCAAGGGAAGCCCCATGTAGAGAGCATTGCAGTAATCCAGACGAGATGTCACGAGAGCATAAGTGACCATGCATAGGGCATCCCGGTCCAGGAAGGGGCGCAACTGGCGAACTAGGTGAACCTGGTAAAAAGCTCTCCTGGAGACGGCCGTCAAATGGTCTTCAAAGGACAGCCGTCCATCCAGGAGAACGCCCAAGTTGCGCACCCTTTCCATTGGGGCCAATGACTCGCCCCCAACAGTCAGCCGCAATTGCAGCTGACTGTACCGGGGTGCCGGCATCCACAGCCACTCTGTCTTGGAGGGATTGAGCCTGAGCCTGTTTCTCTCCATCCAGACCCATACGGCCTCCAGACACCGGGACAGCACCTCGACAGCTTCGTTGGGGTGGTCCGGTGTGGAAAAGTACAGCTGAGTATCATTAGCGTACAGTTGATAACTCATACCGAAACCACTGATGACCTCACCCAGTGGCTTCATATAGATGTTGAACAGGAGGGGCAAGAGAATCGACCCCTGCGGCACCCCACAAGTGAGGTGCTTCGGAGTCGACCTCTGCCCTCCCGTCAACACCGTCTGCAACTGATCAGAGAGATAGGAGGAGAACCACCGATAAATGGTGCCTCCCACTCCCAATCCCTCCAACCGGTGCAGCAGGATACCATGGTCAATGGTATCAAAAGCCGCTGAGAGGTCTAATAGGACCAAGGCAGAGGAATAACCCCTATCCCTGGCCCTCCAGAAATCATCAACCAACGTGACCAAAGCCATCTCCGTGCTGTATCCGGGCTGAAAGCCGGACTGGAACGGGTCTAGATAGACAGTTTCATCCAGGTACTGGGGTAATTGACGTGCCACCACACTCTCTACAACCTTCGCCACAAAGCAAAGGTTGGAGACCGGACGATAATTACCTAAAACAGCTGGGTCCAGGGAAGGCTTCTTGAGCAGAGGTCTCACCACCACCTCTTTCAAGGTGGCAGGGAAGACCCCCTCCAACAAAGAAGCATTAGTAATCCCCTGGAGCCAGCCTCGTGTCACCTCCTGTGTGGCCAGCACCAACCAGGAGGGGCACGGGTCCAGTAAACATGTGGTGGCATTCAACCTCCCCAACAACCTGTCCATGTCCTCGGGAGCCACAGGGTCAAACTCATCCCAAACAGTCTCAACAAGACAGCTCTATGACCTCTCACCTGGATCCACCCAATTTTGATCCAAGCCCTCCTGAAGCTGAACAATTTTATCGTATAGATAACCACTAAACTCCTCAGCACGTCCATGCAACGGGTCATCCCGCTCCCCCTGTTGAAGGAGAGAGCGAGTCACCCGAAACAGGGTGGCCGGGCGGTTATCTGCCGACGCAATGAGGGAGGAGACGTAGCAACGTGATATGATAACAAGGCACCCCGTGGATGTCTCTTCTCCTTACCTTCTCCTCCATGTCCTACTATTTGCTTCTGTACTTTTGAGTTTTATACTATAAACTAATAATTCATTTGAGACAACAACAAATCTGCATAAGACGGGAGGATGAACAACTAGCTTTTGTGGTGCAACTGGAACAAATCTTGATTTAACAACCTCAAAACCGTAGAAATGGTGGTAGATGTTAGGAGAAACCCTCCTATACTACCACCTCTTACAACACTAGATAACACAGTATCAACAGTAGAGACCTTCAAATTTCTAGGTTTTATCATCTCTCAAGACCTAAAATGGACACCTAACATCAAAAATGTCATCCAAAAAGCACAGCAAAGAAGGTTCTTTCTGCATCAACTCAGGAAGCTCAAACTGCCCAAGGAGCTGCTGATAAGGTGTTTTTTATTATTATTTCATTTTGTCACAACAGTATACACAAACATCGACATAAAACAACAACACATCATAAAGAAATATATATATATATATATATATATATATATATATATATATATATATATATATATATATATATATATATATATATAAAAGTATGCAATAACTATGTTAATTTGATATATGAAAGGGAACAATAGGATAGGAACGGTAGGCACATTTGTGCTCTTATGCACACCCCTTGGTTCTATAGAGGAACTGTTGAGTCTTTCATCTGCACCTCTATAACTGTCTGGTTTGGTTCTGCAACCCAACAAGACAGACACAGATTTCAGAGGATAATTAGAACTGCAGAAAAAAACAATTGCTACCAACCTGCCTTCCATTGAGGACCTGTATACTGCACAAATCAAAAAGAGGGCTGTGAAAATACAGTATCTACAGACCCCTCACATCCTGGAAATAAACTGTTTCAACTCCTACCCTCAAAACGATGCTATAGAGCACTGCACATCAGAACAACTAGACACAAGAACATTTTCCCCCGAACGTCATCACTCTGCTAAACAAATAATTCCCTCAACACTCTCAAACTATTCACTAAGTCTGCACTAATATTAATCTTCTCATCATTCCTATCACCATCTCCTCCCATATCTAACTCCTTGCTTGTATCCTTATATGATTTATATTGATTGTTTCCTAGTATGATTTGATTGCTTATTTGTACCCTGTGACTATCACTAAGTGTTGTATCTTTTTATTCTTGATGAATGTATTTTATTTTCCTTATGTACACTGAGAGCATATATACCTAAGACAAATTCCTTGTATGTCCAATCACACTTGGCCAATAAAGAATTCTATTCAATTCTGTTCTGTTCTATAAAAATGAAAAAAAAAGACATCTTATAAAAGATAATAAATTGGAAGATTTTATTGTTAATAAGAAAAACATGGGAGGCCTTTGGCTTCCTACAGAGGTGGGTTTCAGCAGGTTCTGACTAGTTCTGGAGAACCGGCAGCAAAAATTTTGAGTAATTTGGAGAACCGGTAATAAAAATTCTGATTGGCCCTGCTCCCATCTATTCTCTGCCTCCCAAGTCCCAGCTGATTAGGAGGAAATGGTGATTTTGCAGTATCCTTCCCCCCCCCCAAGTGGAGTGGGAATGGAGATTTTACAGTATCCTTCCCCCAGGGGTGAAATCTAATTTTTTTTGCTACCAGTTCTGTGGGCGCGGCTTGGTGGGGCGTGGCTTGGTGGGGGTTCATGTGACTGGGTGGGCGTGGCTATGTGATTGGGGGATCAAACAACAGAAACTCACTAGCAATGTCCTGCTGGAGCAGGGTTGGACTAGATGACCTCCAGGTCCCTTCCAGCCCTGGATTATCCTCTGAAGCTGCATCTAGTGCCAGGTTTGTACTCCTTCCTTCCTCTCTTCCTTCGTTCCTTCCTTTCTTGCCTCCTTTCTTTCTCTCTCTCTCTCAAAAACGAACCCCCCCACACACCCCGTTTTCCCTGCCATCAGGCTTGCTAGGCAAGCCAAAAAACGGGGTGGGGAGGGGAAGTCTGTTTCCTCTTCCAGGAGGCTTGCTGGACAAGCCAAAAAACGGGGTGGGGGAGAGTCTGTTTTTCCTTCCAGCAGACTTCAGGGAAACTTCAGGGAATCCTGTTGGAAGGAAAAATGGACTCCCCCCCCCCTGTTTTTTGGCTAGCACACAGCTGAGCTGCACCATCATCAAAGGCTTTTTTTTTTAACTTTTAAAGCATTTTTTCTTCGGCTGAAAAAAATGCTTTTTAAAAAAAAACCTCTGATGATCGCACGGCTGAGCTGGGCATAGGCGGGTGTGGGGGGCAGGGATTATTGTTACCGGTTCTCCGAACCACCCACCGCCATCGTTACTGGATCGCGCGATCCGGTCCAATCCAGGAGCATTTCACCCCTGCCTTCCCCTGCCAAGCCCACCAAGCCATGCCATGCCCACCAAGCCACATCCACAGAACTGGTAGTAAAAATTTTTGAAACCTACCACTGGCTTCCTATTTTATAATAATCTAGTGTACTTACTGGTTTAAATGTTTTAAAATAGGAAAAATAGCACAAAAGGAAAACAAGGAAATATTGAAAGACTGATTTCTAAATTTTAAAACCTTGTAGCACACAATTTTGATTATTTGCACCATCTAATTTAGATGTTGTTGCACTAACTTTAATCAGAATTTGAGAAATTTGAGTAAATGCTATCTGACAAAATCTTTATTGAATTTGATTATGGTAGCAATAATTGGAATTTAAAGGGGATAACTTTTATTGTGAATGTTCTCTCTCTCCCTCCATGTGCACATGAGCCTTTGAATCACTATTGACTCCTAGTGAGTACCTGGACAAGTCCCTGGAATTGAATGTTATACATAGAGAAAATTGGTATAAAGTGTTCTGTAACTTGTAGAACAGTCTTGATGGTTAAAATAGACAAATTATTTTGTACCAAAAAAGTTGAAACACACAAAAAGTTTTGAGAAGTAACTCATTCAGGAAGAAACAAATGTTGAAAGTTAAATTCCCATTTAACTGCCCACTCAAATTGTTATATTTTTGTAAATTTTTATCAAACCATATATTCCTTCAAAGTATACCTAATTTGCTTTGTATATGTTAATTGTTGCAAGATATAAATGTCTTATGGGAAGGCATGTTGGATTTCGTCCTTAGAAGAATGATGAAGTCATTTATGAGAGTAACCTTCAATATCTAGAATTACCTCATTTCTTAAAAAAAATAATTCAGATTGTAGAATTCAGATCTAACGGTGTTGGGCTATTGCTTTAAAACTTAATTTTACATCTCATTGAACATAAATAGTGAAAATTACTAGAAGTCACTATATACCCGAGCAGCTCAAAAATAAAAAAGCTGACGCATATCCTATGTTACTGTTTCACTATACCTAGTGGAATGTCCAAATTATTCTCCTTACCCTCCATGACTGCTGACTAAGGAAATTCTCCCTCGTCATTCTTCTTTGTTGCCTTTGGAAAGAATACATGGCATTCAAAGCATGTGCAATTGCGTAGATAGCATTGTAGATACTGTAGCTGTGGGCAGTCATGCTGGTTTCGAACACAGATACAGGGAGAGTCTCTAGTTTCTCCTCCCCAGTGCAGATGCTGTCATCCTCTTCATCTGTGACGGAAGCTTGAAGCAAACAGTTAAACATCTGTTGCCAAAACTGAATTGGAAATCCATCTTCCTTATCTAAAACCGGGCTTCTCGTCTGAACAAATTTCTGGAAAGCTGACACTTGTTTTGAATGTACTGCAAGCGTTATAGAGCCATGGATGAAATTAAGATCCCAATATCGTTGGAAAGGAAGGGATGAGAAGTCTACCTCCGCTGTCATAAACCAAACCTTGGGGTTATATGGCATATCATTATATTCTGACAGTTTGAGCAAAGCCCTTAAATTTAGCATACTCTGAAATCCCCCCAGAAACATCACTATTTTAGCTGTACTCTTAAAAACAATACTTAAAATGTTGTATGATGTACGCACTGTCTTCTCATCCTCACTGAGAAATCCACCTGGTATTTTTTCTACAAATTCAAAACAGATCCCACTTCTGGAAAACATGGGAATGACGTTCCTCAGCAAGTTCCCAGCTATGTTGCTGATATTAAAATACAACATCCCAATCCAGGTCCAGCCAAAATGCAAAAAGAGCTGGAGAAGTCCATGATATTGATGATCGGCCTTTGGGAGCATCCAGTAAAAGAAATGACTTTGAGTGATGCTACCGGTCTCTGGGACAGAACTATATGCAACCTAAAACAAACAAGGTGATGAAAATACCAGTCACACAGTAAATGGTAGGTCTTTGGTGTATTTTAATATAACTGTATTAAATACCACTTATTAATATGCTAGACAATATTAACTGAAATTAATTTAATTAATGTTCCAATTAATTTAATTTTTTAATAAGTTGCTCATGTAGAGTCCAGCAGCATTGAACCCCTGATTGTCAAGAATGAAACTTTGGCAGATACGTCTTTTCTATTTGCCATTAGAGGAAGAGGGGTAGGTGCTGGTTACAAATGAGTTAACTAGAGAAATGAAACTTCCACAGCTCCACTGAAGCTTGTGAGCATCTAGAAACTTTTCAAGGACATCTTAGCAGGTGTGAATAGATGGTTCCCAACTGATCGAAAACCATGAGTGGGACACAGAATAACACCCATAGTTATTATAACAATGACTTCCTGTGCTGTTCTCCATTCTGTAGACTCCAGACTGAAACTATGGTGTCACCTCTGTGTCCAGAAGTAAGCCTCACAATGCCATGTCTTCTTTGAACCTGAAGGATTACCATATATTCAGCTGTACTTGTTATGTTTGGATGTTCTTTCCAAAGTTCACTGAGATTATCCAAGCTACATTTGTTTTTAAACTTTCTCCAAAAGAAAATGCAATGAAATTTAGAAGACTAAAATGTCATTAACCCACCCCAATCTCCAATATGTTTTAAGCAAAGAACTTACCTGCACAAATTTGTAAGCTGTCATAATGGTAGCCATATCAAGAAATTCAACAGAACTTGGTCCTCCTATGACAGCAATCAGATTATTCAGATTATGACACTTATAATTAGGGATGAATCTGTTTTGTGTAGAGAGGAGTTCCAGAGCAGCAATACAAGTATATCTTGGAAGAAAATAGTTATTGTAAATGTTGAAGCCTAGTGTGATATTGGTTAAGATCTGGGGATTTTTATTAATCTCCTTTACAGTAAAAACCACAGCCAAGAGGTGTTGGTAACTCTGTGACAATAATCTACAAGGAAAATTTAAAAATAGTTCAGTATTCTCTGTATAATTAGTTCCGAAATAAATTTTTCTTCTTTCCTGTGTTCAAGCACTAGCAGAATGATGTATTTCATTATAAATAAATCTTGTCCATTATTGAACTAACATTAAAACGATTTATACTGTAAGACTTGCTAACACCATTAGTCTATACTGAACAGAAAGAGGTACATTTCTGAAGAAAAATAAACAGATGCTATAGTACATAATTTAAAAAACACTTGGTTCTTCACAGGTGACAAAAATCATACACAGTCGAATGCCATGCACAGAAAATAAAAAGAAAGAGTAAGAGGATGTAGGAGGAAGTTTTAAAATATTTAGTTTCTCACATGTGTTCTATCAAATCATCCTTTTTGGGATGATATTTGAATGACATCCTTTCGGACATAACGAAGGTCTGAGAAATTACGCCGCCAATAATGAGGTCCCCAGCTTGATGATATTTATGAGGAATTGATGCAGGCTCAGTGCTCCGGCATTTTGCTACTGGAACTTGGCCAACACTCTTAGGGAGAAAGAATAATACGAGGAAGCCAAGAATTACAGCTACATAGAAGATTATTTGTGAAAAGAAAGACTTCCCCAGATCCAACATTATTGTTAGCACACCCTTGATCTGCAGAGCAAAAGGCTGGATAGAAAGCCAGGTAAATGCAGGTTAAAGCCTCAGTGCCAGGCTTAGGTTATTATACTATCTCTATAGTCCCTCTATTTCTGAAGGCCAGGGGAGATGCTTAAAGTCTCTGTCAATAGTGATAATGGCCCTGGGAATTCGTCAGCTTGCTAAAGAAGTTCATAATTATAAAGAAGATAATGGATGACTCAAGAGTTACAGAGCCAGTTCTGTTTTGCTCTTTTTTTTTGTGCAAAACTAATTTCTTTTACAGCAAAAACTCTAGTGTCCCCGAGAGGTGGTTCCTAGTCATACTGAACTTTGACCACTGAAGGACATATAGACAATGTCATTTCTATTATACCATGAGAACAATACACGATGCAACAATACCATGCAACAATACACGAGTGCACAATAGATTTAAGCTTAATGTTAACCACTCCAATCTTGATTGCAGAAAATATGATTTCAGTAACAGAGTTGTTAATACTTGGAATAGGGGGGTGAAAATTTTTGTAAAAACTTTTTCAATTAAAAAAAAAAGAGGGGACTTCCGGTGGCGCCACCTTCTTCGCTGAGTGCCTAATTAAAGCACTCCGTACTGAACATCGTAAAAGCCAGGAAAAAGCCAGCTTTAATTTCCCTCCCTGGATGAAAGGGAGAGATAAGGGCAGCGGGGGAGTGGTAGATCTCCCCAGGGGCTTTGTTTTTTATTAAGCAGAGCCCTGAGGGTCGAGTCCCATAAATAACCCTGCCAAGCTCCAATCTTCAGTGCGCTCCTGCAAAAGCAGGAAAAGAAGAAAGTGTCCATCTCTGCTAATTGTCTTATCTTTACGGATTTCTATAAGCAGACGGAATAAGCACGAGTGAACAACTACTGGATTGCAAGTATTTTTGATTTCCTGACTTCTACCCTTTTAAAAAGAGAAACTTTTTTCTTTGTTTTAACTGACTGTTTAAGATGGCGCCTGAAAGGAAGTGAAAGTGAAGAATGGAATTGTAAACAGGCTGTGTAACTAAGAAGCTAAGAAACGTTATGTGTGGATTCTAATGAAGTGAAGTGAGCTCTCCTATACTTAAAGGGGAAAAGAGAAGTTTCTAGACTTATATTTTGTGAATTTTAAAAACTGAAATGGCTACTAAACCACCTAAGACTGGGGGTAGAAGGGGTTCTGAACCAGCTTTAGAAGATTTGATTAAAGAGCAAGGGAAAGTGTTTGAAGAAAGGTTTAAGGAGATGATGGATAATAATGAGAAAATAAGAGAAGAAATAAAAGAGAATAATAAAAAAATAAGAGAAGATATTTTGATGGCTGTTACAAACCTAGGTCTTGAACAACTTGTAACTAACAATACAAGACTCAACAACTGCCTTGATCTCATCTTCTGCAACAATCCAAACTCAATTTATGGACTACAAATTAAAGAACCTTTTTCCAACAGTGACCACTGCATGATTGATTTTTGTCCATACTCAAATCGTCATAACAATAGTATCCCCATCTACAACTTCAAAAAAGCCAACTACGACCTCATAAACAACGATCTTTCATTTCTGGACTGGCAAAATCTGTTTGCAAACTGCATAACTGCTGAAGACCACTATAGAATTTTCCTACTTGAAATCAATAGAGTCATTAAACTATATGTACCACAAATGACAACCATGATCAGGAAAAGCAAACTACCCATATCAATAAAAAAGCTTCAATAAAAAAAAATCCCTCTGGAAAAGAAACAAAAAAGGCTTTGCAGCAAATTTCAAAAACCACTACAGAAATATATGAAGCCAAATAAAAACTGAATGCACAAATTACCGCACCAAACAAGAAGAGGACCTTCTGTGCATAAATTCCAATCATGCCTTTTATAATTTTGTTAACAATAAACTTAAAGACTCAAGATCCATCCCACCACTAAAAGATTCTAACAACAAAGAATGCAATGACGAAACAGTTAAAGCAACCTCTTCAACATTTTCTTTGGCTCTGTTTTTGTTAACTCCGATAACACATACCCAACATTCCACAAACGTGCCAGCAATGATTATGATGACTTAACTCATATAGATTTCACAGAAGATAACGTTGGAAAAGCTCTTAATAATTTAAAACCATCGCTATCTATTGGACCCGATGGACTATGTGCATACTTCTTAAAAAAACTTTCCATTAATATAGCAGAACCCCTAAGTATTATCTTTGATAAAGCTTTCACTACCAGTTCCCTTCCCAAACTTTGGTCACTGGCCACAGTCATCCCTATCTTCAAAAAAGGAGACCCCAGCTTAGTCGAAAATTACAGACCAATCTCTCTATGCTGCGTCACCTGCAAAGTCATGGAATCAATCATCAACCAATCCATTACCTCACACTTAGAAGCAAACAACCTACTCTCCAATAAACAATTTGGTTTCAGGAAAAAATTATCATGCAACTTACAACTTCTCCACTGTAAAAACTTATGGACTACAAATCTTGATCAAGGCAAAACAATAGATGCAATCTACATAGACTTCTGCAAAGCTTTTGACTCAGTAGTACACGATAAACTTCTCCTAAAACTAAAATCCTACGGCATTTCAGGACCCCTTCACAAATGGATATCTGCTTTTCTGTCTAACAGACAACAAATGGTCAAAATTGGCAATGCTCTATCAAATCCTGTTCCTGTCAAGAGTGGCGTTCCTCAAGGCAGCGTCCTTGGACCAACACTCTTCATACTATACATTAATGATCTTTGTGACCATATCTCAAGTAATTGTGTTCTCTTTGCTGAAGATGTCAAACTATTTAACACCACTGATAATACATCTATCATTCAAAAAGACCTTGATCATCTAACCGCTTGGTCTAAAACTTGGCAACTCCAAATCTCAACCAGCAAATGCTTAGTCTTACATATAGGAAAAAAGAACCCAAACACTAAGTACTTGCTTGATGGACATTACCTTACAGACGACCCCTATCCCGTTAAAGACCTTGGAGTTTTCATGTCAAATGATCTAAGTGCCAAAGCCAACTGCAAATACATAGCAAAGAAAGCTCTAAGAGTTGTAAACTTAATCTTGTGTAGCTTCTTTTCCAAAATCACTACACTACTAACCAGAGCATATAAAACATTTGCTAGACCAATTCTAGAATACAGGTCGCCTGTTTGTGTGTGTTTTCTTCTGGTAGATGGGAGCCATTGAGTTTCTTGTAGACTAAGACATCTAGGAAGGGAAGTTGGTTGTTAACTTCTGTTTCCATGGTGAACTGTATTTTGGGGTGTAGGCTATTGAGGTGTGTGAGCAAATTGTCAAGTTTTTCTTTCCCGTGTGGCCAGATTATGAAGGTGTCATCTACATATCTGAGCCAGAGTTTGGGTTTGTGATCAGATTTTTCTAGTGCTTGGGTTTCAAAGTGTTCCATGTAGAGGTTGGCAATGACAGGTGAGAGGGGTGATCCCATGGGTGCTCCTTCTATTTGTTTGTATTTTTGTCCATTATAGATGAAGTATGTGTTGGATAGGCAGTGGTTGGTCAGATCTAGGATGTGCTTGGGGGGGTTATATTTGTTTTGGATAGCTGTCAAGGCTTCTTTGATTGGCACTTGGGTGAAGAGGGATATGACATCAAAGCTCACAAGTAGGTCGCTGGGCTGTAAGTTTTGTTTCTTTATGATATCTATGAACTGGAATGAGTTTTTTACGTGTGAGGCGATGGATTCTGCATAGGGCTGTAGTTGTTTGGCGAGAAATTTGGCTTGGTTTTGTAGAGGTGAGCCTATGGAGCTGACTATGGGTCTGAGTGGGGTTCCTTCTTTGTGTATCTTGGGGAGGCCGTAGAGCTTAGGGCATCTGGATGATTTCTCTCTGGGAATGATTCTTTGTTGGATTTCTTCGCTGATGGGGGAGGCTTTTATTTTGGATCTAGTGGTTTTTTCTAGGTAGGTGGTGGGGTCTGTTTTTAGGGGCTTGTATGCAGGGTCTTGGAGTAGGTTGGTTAATTTGGTTTGGTAGTCAGATGTGTTCATAACCACCGTGGCATTGCCCTTGTCTGCTGGTAGGATTATTATGCTGGTGTTTTTTTTCAGGTTAAGTTGTGCTGTCTGTTCCTCTTTGGGTAAGTTGCTTTTGGGTGGCTTGCTGCTGCAGAGGATGTTGGTGATTTCGAGTCTGATTTTGTTAGCGTCATCGGAGTTCATTTTGGTCAGGCTGGTTTCAACTCCGCATATAATGGTTTCAGTGGGGATGTGTTTGGGAGTAACTGCAAAGTTGAATCCTTTGGAAAGGACATCGGTTTCAGCTTTGGTGAGGATCCTATCTGAGATGTTATGCACTGTTTGCTTCATGTGTGGCTGTGAGGGGGGAGGGGTTTGTTTCTGGCGTTCTTGTAGTCTTTGGAGTTTGTTGGTGTGTGTGTCTGTCTTGAGAGTGGTCTGTGTTTCGGCTCTCCAGACGGCAAGTTGTTTGGATTTGTCCCAAAGTGCAGGGTGGATCTTGTTGCTGAGTTTGAGGTGAAGTGTGAGGAGATCTTTGTTGATTTGATCTAGGAGGAATCTTTTTGTGTGAAGTTCATTTCTGATTAGGGCCAATTCTGTTCTTTTTAGGATGCGTTTGGCGGCTGCAGAGTTGGAGTGGAAAATATATATATGCTTATACCTCCTAATATTTACTCATATATATGTTTATATACTATATAATCTTTTTGTATGATACTTATATATATTGTTGTGATAAAATAAATAAATTAAAAAAAAAGGAATTAGGAGAAATGAGGAAAACTCTCATGGAGAATAAAATGGTTTGCAATTGATAATTAATGTCTCTAAATTCACATCACAGAATTTCTTTAGTATAGTTATATTTTGGCATCAATGGCTGTTGATATGGGCAAGTCAATAAAACATTGTAGGCAAAGTTGGTTTTTTTTTTTTTTTGAAATGGCTTTCTTTTGTCTCCTTCCTTTGGTTGAGAAGGAGTGACTTCCCTAAAGTCACCCAGAGAGCCTTCTACTTATGGCAGGACTATAATTCACAATCTCCCAATTTCTTTTCCAGTGCTTTTAACAACTATGCTAAATTGGCCTTTAAATCCTCACTTTAAAGCATTATACATCTAACAATTTGCAATATATTACTAGAATTGGGGGGGGAAAAACTCATTTTCCATGAAATACTCATTACATTTCATTTTGTATTTGGAGCTGAAAGGATAGGAACATCTGCAAATATTTTTTACAATCATTGTGTTTTATTATAAGATTTCTATGAAGTTTACATCCCAGTGAAGAAGTTATAAAAATGGTTCTTCCAGTCCATCTGTGATTAATTCTAATCAGATAGTGTTTGTGCAGATGGAACATGTTATTGTGACTAAGTCCAGTTTCTTAAAAATAAAATAAAATTATAGCCTCTTTCGTGTAGACAAGTAATATATATATTTACTTTTTTCTTCTCATCAGATGTTCCCTGCTATTTAACACAGGCCTTAAAACAATTATATAGCACTTGGGAGAAAAGATACAAATCAATAAACCAGCACCAGAGGCCAAGATGGAGAAGATCTCTACAGCTACCATGTATTTCCCCTTGGTGCATAAGTAGGTTGGAACAAAGGACAACCAAACAGCACAAAATAACAACATGCTGAAAGTGATAAACTTGGCTTCATTAAAACTGTCAGGCAACTTTCTGGCCAGGAAAGCAAGAGTAAAACAGATAACAGCCAAGATACCCATAAAAGCCAATACACAATAAAACATGATAGCAGAACCTTCATTACATTCCAGAACAATTTTTTCTGTTATTGAGTGAGCATCAAAATCTGGGAATGGAGGTGAGGTTGCCAACCACACAGTACAAAGAGAGGCCTGAATAAAAGAACAAGAAAGAACAATGTAGGTTGCTAGTCTCTTCCCTACCCATTTTCTCATTTGGGATCCTGGCTTGGTGGCCATGAAGGACAGAACCACAATGATGGTTTTGGCTAATACACAAGAAACCGCCACTGTAAAGATAATGCCAAAAGCTGTTTGTCGGAAGAGGCATGGTATCTTCTCAGGTTGTCCAATGAACAGCAAGGTACAAAGGAAGCAGAGGAAGAGAGACATGAGAAGAGTATAAGTAAGGTTCCGGTTATTGGCCTTCACGATCGGAGTATCCTTGTGCTTGAGGAAGATTTTAAGTACCACAGCTGTAACAAAAGAGAAGAAAAGAGCAAATATGGCCAAACTGATCCCTAAAGATTCTTCATAAGACAAGAAGCTTATATCTTTGGGAAGGCATGTATCTTGGTCATAGTTCGAATATTTATCCTCTGGACACTGGACAAAGTCATCCATATCTGGAAAAGAAACATTAGCAAAAAAAAATCTAGACTATAAAACATTTGCTAGACCAATTCTTGAATACAGCTCGACTGTCTGGAACCCATACTTCATTTCGGACATTAATACAATTGAGCGTGTCCAGAAATATTTTACAAGAAGAGTCCTCCACTCCTCTGATTACAACAAAATACCTTATGCCACCAGACTTGAAATCCTGGGTTTAGAAAATTTAGAGCTCTGCCGCCTTCGACATGACCTGAGTTTAACTCATAGAATCATCTGTTACAATGTCCTTCCGGTTGAAAACTACTTTAGCTTCAACTGCAACAATACACGAGCACACAATAGATTTAAGCTTAAAGTGAACCGCTCCAATCCTGATTGCAGAAAATATGACTTCAGTAACAGAATTGTTAATGCCTGGAATGCACTACCAGACTCTGTGGTCTCTTCCCAAAATCCCCAAAGCTTCAACCAAAAACTGTCTACTATTGACCTCACCCCATTTCTAAGAGGTCTGTAAGGGGCGTGTATAAGAGCACCAACACGTTTACCGTTCCTGTCCTAATGTTCCCTTTGATTGTATCCAAATTTTGTATAATTATTACATACTTATGTTTATATATATGCTTATATATTGTATAGTTATTTCATGCTTATGCTTATATATACTGTTGTGACAAATAAAATAAATAAAAATAAATAAATTTAGAAATGTAGATAGATTTCTACTGAAATTTTGTAGTGTATGCACAACTTCAGTAGACTCTGGGGGAAAAAATCACCCCCTACATTTTAAATGATCCTGTGGGATTGAAGGTCACAAAGCAACATCTCTTTATAGTATCTCTTACCTGTCTGGTTTGAAATTTTCCCTTTAGGACATGGAAGGCAATTATAACAACAGTTTGGCTTCCCTTCTATCTTTGTCTTACTGGAGCCTCCATGACATTTGTCATTACAGAGAGAAAGGGGCTGTGTCTGTTCAAAAATGAAAAGGATAAGTGATTTACAATTATGAAATGAGCTAAAAGAATGGCACAATACTACCATTTTTTCAAGAGCATTTGGGGACATATTTGTGTGTGTGTGTGTGTGTGTGTGTGTGTGTGTGTGTGTGTGTGTGTGTCTTTGGTTATTCGGGTTTTCTCCCGCGTAAAATTGGAAGTGTCTTGGCGACGTTTTGATGAAGTCTCATTCATCATCTTCAGGCTGGTGTTTTCTGCTTCGTGCTTCTAGGATGACACATTGCTCCTAGAAACATGAAGCAAAAAACACCAGCCTGAAGATGACGAATGAGAGTTCGTCGAAACGTCACCAAGACACTTCCAATTTTATGTGAGAGAAAACTCGAATAACCAAAGACCTACATAGACAGACAGACAGACAGATAGATATAGATATAGGTATAGATATAGATATAGATATAGATATAGATATAGATATAGATATAGATATAGATATAGATATAGATATAGATATGTATGTATGTATAGAATTACACTGTTTTACAAATACAATGTTAGCGGTGGCAACTATGCCCACCATCTCAACTTAGTTCTACTTGATTTTTTCATATTACATATTTTAATAGTTATTTGAACTATTTTTCCCCTATATCCATGATGGCGAACCTATGGCACGTGTGCCAGAGGTGACACACAGAACCCTATCTCTGTGGGCATCTGCGCCATGTGTTCTTTCAAGTTCTGTCATGCAAATGCACACTGGACAGCTGGTCCAGCGCACATGTGTGCTGGCCAGCTGCTTCTGGATTCTGGTGCACATGCGCGCGACGGAACCTAGAAGAGCAGCTGGCCACCGTGCGCATGAGCATCAGCCAGCTGCTCTCTTCCGGATTCCAGTGTTCCGGCGCGCACTCCAGTTTTGGCATTCGGTGCCAAAAAGGTTACTCATCACTGCCCTATATGAAAGGTAGAGAAAACAAACTATAGGTAGCCCATAATTTATGGCCATAATTGAATCCAGGCTTTCGATTGTAAGTCTTTGTGGTCATTAAGCAGGTCACCATGTAACCAGACTTGATGTCATTACCATTTTTATAATGATCATAAAGAAATTCATCATGATTGTTAAATGAATCACGTAGTTGTTAATGAACACGGTATACAAGTCGTAGTTCTCGACTTATGACCACAACTGAGCCCAGAATTTATGTTGCTAAGTGAAAAAAAAATTAAGTGAGTTTTGGCCCCATTTTACGACTTTTCTTGCCACATTTGTTAAGGGAATCACTGCAGTTGTTAAATTGGTGACACAGTTGTTAAGTGGATCTGGCTTCCCCATTGACTTTGCTTTTTCAGGAGGTTGCAAAAAGGGATCATGTAACTCTAAGCCACTGCCACCATCGTAAATATGATGTCAGGTTCCACAGTAAGAAAAACAGCCAAACAGGATTCAGGTTTGAAACAAACCTGAATCCTGTTTGGCTGTTTTTCTTACTGTGGAACCTGACATCATTTATTTATTTTATTTATTTATTTATTTATTTTATTTGATTTTTATACCGCCCTTCTCCCGAAGGACTCAGGGCGGTGTACAGGCAAGATAAAACCAACAATACAAATATACACATTAAAATACCTTTAAAAAACTTATTTAAAATTAGCCTGAAGTTAAAAATTACCGTCAATTAAAACCCCATTTAAAATTGCTAAAATTCACTTTTAAAATCCAATTTAAGCCAGCCCCGCACGAATAAAAAGATGTGTCTTCAGTTCGCGACGGAATGTCCGAAGGTCAGGTATTTGACGTAAACCCGGGGGAAGCTCGTTCCAGAGTGTGGGAGCCCCCACAGAGAAGGCCCTTCCCCTGGGGGCCGCCAGCCGACATTGTTTGGCGGACGGCACCCTGAGAAGTCCCTCTCTATGGGAGCGTACGGGTCGGTGGGAGGCATGTGGTAACAGCAGGCGGTCCCGTAATTTATCTTCTCCAGCACTCACTGACCACCAAGGCAATAGGCAATGCAAAGAAAGAATTGTCAAAGCTAAAATCTGATGCTCTCCACCACCTTTAAACTGTTCCCGCCACCACACACCTCATCAAGCGATTGCCCCAACACCCAGTGCTCCCACAAGTGCTGAATCATTCTGAGTCAGCCAGCCAGCTCTGCGGTTTGTGTCCAATGTCTGCACAGCTTGCTCGCCACTGGAGATGCCCTCTGAGGAGCCTGGGCATCTTTGCAATGCCCAGAGCTTCTGGATTCTGCCATCCGCCACAGTTCTGGATCAGCTCCTAGAGCTGCCCTGCCGACGCCATCGATCAGCTGATGAGCACAAACTCCCTCCATGGCTCTCCCACCCCACCCACAGAATGGCAGCTTCGGACCTGATATATGAACCAGTTGTCGAGCATCCGAATGTAAATCACAGGACTATGGGGATACTGCAATGGTAAGTGTAAAAAATGGTCATAGGTCACTTTTTTCAGCACCATTGTAACTTCATTAAACAAACTTTTGTAGCAATAACAATAGCACTTTGATGTACATACTGCTCCACAGTGCTTTTATAATCCTCTCTAAGCAGTTTTACAGAGTCAGCCTATTGCCCTCAACAATCTGGGTCCTCATTTTACCCACCTCGGAAGGAAAGAAGGCTGAGTCAACCTTGAGCCTGGTGAGATTTGATCTGCCAAATTGCAGGCAGCCAGCAGTCAGCAGTAATAGCCTGCAGTACTGCACTTTAACCACTGCACCACCACAGCTCACCACAGCTTGTAAATCAAGGACTACCTGTATCCAATGGGAGTGGGGTTTTTTACTATTTTTGCAAGAAAATGGGGGGGGGATTGCAAATTGTGGTCACATGATTTCAGGCTTCTGAAAACTGGTTACCAAGCTCCTGAGATACAGACATGTGACTAAGGGCCAATGCAACAATAAACAGCTCTTTTCCAACTTCTAATAGTCATTAAACAACCAAGTGTAAGTTGAGGACTATTTGTAGTAGCTGCCCTAATGTGATTTGCCCATAGTTTCCCCATTGTGTTGATAAAGTATTCCTTAAATGCATCCCCAGCTAATGTGGTGTGAACATGGTTAAGATAAGACAAGTAGGAATATAGCCCTAGAGATTTTTCGGAGCCCAAATCAAACAATAAAGTCTTTACAAAGTCTTCCATCCTTCCGAGGTCAGTAAAATGAAGATCCAAATTGTTGGTGGCAATAGGCTCTGTAAGCTGCTTAGGGAGGGCTGTAAAGCACTGCGAAGCAATATATAAATCTAAGTGCTATTACTGCATTGGGAAGGTAAAATGAGTGAAAGAAGAATCTTGAAATATCTAGCGGGAATAAGAGAGATAAACTGAGATAAATTCAAAGAATTTAGGTGTCCTCCTGGATGAACGGCTATTGTTTGAAGATCATTTGACGGCCGTCTCCAGGAGGGCCTTCCACCAGGTTCGCCTGGTTCGGCAGTTGCGCCCCTTCCTTGATCGGGATGCCTTGTGCACAGTCACTCATGCTCTCGTTACCTCTCGCTTGGATTATTGTAATGCTCTCTACATGGGGCTCCCCTTGAGGTGCACTCGGAGGCTTCAGTTAGTCCAGAATGCAGCTGCGCGGGTGATAGAGGG
Source organism: Ahaetulla prasina (assembly GCF_028640845.1). NCBI lineage: Eukaryota > Metazoa > Chordata > Lepidosauria > Squamata > Colubridae > Ahaetulla > Ahaetulla prasina. The sequence goes on from NC_080542.1 coordinate 13,413,638, forward strand.
AGCTACGCGTAGCTCCCATGTAACACCGCTCCTGCGCAGACTGCACTGGCTGCCTGTGGCCTTTCGGGTGCACTTTAAGGTGTTGGTTACGACCTTTAAAGCGCTCCATGGCTTAGGACCTGGGTACTTACGGGACCGCCTGCTGTTACCACACGCCTCACACCGACCCGTACGCTCCCATAGAGAGGGACTTCTCAGGGTGCTGTCCGCCAAACAATGCCGGCTGGCGGCCCCCAGGGGAAGGGCCTTCTCTGTGGGGGCTCCCACACTCTGGAACGAGCTTCCCCCGGGTTTACGCCAAATACCTGACCTTCGGACATTCCGTCGCGAACTGAAGACTCACCTTTTTATTCGCGCGGGGCTGGCTTAAGTTTTATCGATTTTAAATTTCTTATTATTAATTTTAAATTGGGGTTTTAGTTTTTATATATTTTAAAGCTCTTAGGCTGATTATAATAAGTTTTTTAACTTGCATTTTAAACTGTATATTGTATTGTTCATTTTTTACTTTCGCCTGTACACCGCCCTGAGTCCTTTGGGAGAAGGGCGGTATAAAAATCAAATAAAAGAAAGAAAGAAAGAAAGAAAGAAAGAAAGAAAGAAAGAAAGAAAGAATTATCCAACGACAGGTAAATTATTTCAGGAGCTATATGGCCTGAACTGTTGTTGTTTTTTAACATCAGAAAATGATTTACAGTATTACATAATATGAATTAAATCCCTACCTGGTTGAATCTACGTGGCCATTCAATATCATCTCTGTAAATGTTTAACATTTTTAAATTGAAAGCCGACGGTTCTATTTTGCCAACTCTTACTTTCCGAAAGGATTGGTTTGAGAAAGTGACCCAATTTACAATGTCAAATCCTGCAATTAATGAACCATTTTCATCAAATGAAACCTGTTCCCCAGCAGATATTAAATGAAACACTTCTCAGGTAATGGTGCAACTGGAATCAGAAAATATTTATGGCGTTAAAGAAATGATAATGTATGTAAAAAAAAAAGACATTAAGTGACCTACATTGGTTGTTCTCCACCTTTCTTTAAGAGCCAGGTTGGTGCAGTGGTTAGAGTGCAGTACTGCAGGGTACCTCTGCTGACTGCCAGTTGCCTGCAATTTGGCAGTTCAAATCTCACCAGGCTCAAGGTTGATTCAGCCTTCCATCCTTCCAAGGTGGGTAAAATGAGGAGCCAGATTGTTGGGGGCGATATGCTGACTCTGTAAACTGCTCAAAGAGGGCTGTAAGGCACTGTAAAATTGTATATAAGTCTAAAAGCTATTGCTAACTCTGCCCACTGCCAGGAGTTTGATCCTGACCAGTTCAAGGTTGACTCAGCCTTCCATCCTTCCAAGATGGGTAAAATTAGGACCCAGATTGTTGGGGGTGATATGCTGACTCTGTAAACTGCCTAGAGAGAGCTGTAAAGCACTGAAAAGCAGTATGTAAGTCTAAGTGCTATTGCTATTTCTTCATGACTGACACCCTTTAAATATCTTTTGTGGCCATGGATCGTGGTCACGAACTTCCAAGACTTAACTGAAGGTTTAAATCAAGACACTTCTTCAAGCCTTTTGTTGTGACTCCAGCCCCCGAGCCTGTCCTCATGGAGGGGATGACTCTGAGAGTGATGGGGAGGAGCCGACAAGGCCTCCCTCTCCAGGACCCTCCTATCTGGCAATGCCTCAGGTTCCAGCTGCTGAAGATCAATCGTGGATTGACCCGAGGCAGCAATGAAAAGATAAGTGTGCGCAGCAAAGGAAGAGATGTGGCAGGCCCAGAGATTGCTGAGTCACTGAGCCACACCCCACAGGGGATAAAAGCGAGTGGAGTTGCCATCTGGCCCTTGTGATGGACAAAAAGCTACCAAGTGTGAACTGCAGATCAGTTGTTTGGAAGTTAAAAGGCCTGGACTGTGCAAAGGATTTTTCTGTGAGCTCTTGGCAATGGATTTTGGGCATGTGGGCTTCTGTCTCCATAAGAGATAAGGAACTCGGAACTTGGCAGGCCTTTGCACTGTTGCTGTCAAGTCTGTCATCCACTACAGAAAGTCAGGTCTGTTGTAAATATAAAGGATTGTGGAACATGCATCTCTGTGTCTTCTTTGTGAGGTGGGGAAGGGGACAGAACACCTTTGCAGGCCTCATATGATGATATCATGCCCCTCCCCCTCCAGGGACTACAGACCACAGGTTGAAAACCACTAACCTAGATATCCACTTTGTACATACAAGTGTGCTGAACAAGTATGCATACAGTATCTCAGTTTGGAAGACCATTACCTGCCACAATGACTTATTGAGAAGCTTCCATCCTTCTCTCTTTGTTCTTGATCTGTAAATGGATTTGGTTGAATGCATATCGTGCAGAGCATGAGCCACAGCATGGACAGCATTGTAGATGCTGTAGCTGTGAGCGGTCAAGCTTGTTTCAAAAACAGACGCAGGAAGAGAGTCTAGTTTTTCTTCCCCGGTGCAGATTGTGCTCCCCTCTTGGTCTCCCAGAGAAATAGGAAACACACAGTTAAAGGCTTGTTCCCAAAAAGCTTTAGTGAAACCATCTTCTCTTTTCCCTTTTGGATTTTGGTCCTGAACAAAGTTCCGGAAACCGGACAATTCCTTTTTGTGCATTGCAAGCGATACCGCACCATGGATGAAATCTAAATTCCAATTGTTTTGGAATGGAACTGAGGTGAAATCCATTTGAGCTGTCATCATCCAGACTTTAGTTACCATCGGTATGTTCTCAAATTCCGAGAAGTGAAGGACCATTCTCAAAATAATGATGGTCTGGATTTCACCGTGTACAATCAATACATTTGCGGAGCTTTTCATGATACCCAGGAATGTTTCAAAGCCCTCCTTCACCATTGGATCAGCGAACACAGAAAAAGTTAGCTGTGGGAACCTTTGTATGATGTCAAAGCAGATACCGCTTTTGGAGAACACGGGAAGCATTTCCTGTACGAACCTTTCTCCATTAACATCATTCAGATAAACCACTCCAACCCACCTCCAGCTGAAATAGAGCAATAACGTCAGAATACCCTCATATTGGAGTGCCACGCTTGGGAACATCTGCTGAAAAAAATCTCCTTCGGTTTGCTTCTCCATCAATAGAGCAGAGCCATACGTGAGCTAAATAAAAAGAGAACACCAGAAAAAGATATTTCCAAACAACAACAACAACAAGTATGGATGTTGGTCCATGCATGTTGCTGATGCTGATGAATACATTTTTTTTGGTTCTGTTTTTCATTCTTGTATTATTGTTCGCAATTTAATTTTCCTGGGTTTCAAATCACACACACACACACACACACACACACACACACACACACACACACACAAAACACCTCCTAATGCATCAATTTTTATGATTTTCTTGTGTAGGGCAAGTGTCTCTTCTCCCAAAAGGTTGCCTGAATTTATTTACATGAATGCAGTGGTGAAATTCAAAATTTTTTACTACTGGTTCTGAGGGCATAGCAGGGGAAGGATACTGCAAAATCTCCATTCCCACCGCACTCCAGGGGAAGGATACTGCAAAATCCCCATTCTCACCCCACTCCAGAGGGAAGGATATTGCAAAATCTCCATTCCCACAGCACTCTGGGGCCAGCCAGAGGTGGTATTTTCTGGTTCTCCGAACTACTCAAAATTTCTGCTACTGGTTTTCTGAACTGCTCAAAATTTCCGCTACCGGTTCTCCGGAACCCGTCAGAACCTGCTGGATTTCACCCCTGCATGAATGTGGCTATCAAATCATGTCTACTTCAGTAGTGGGATTCAAATCCTGGTGCTACCGGTTCGCTATTGGTAGCACGCGGGCAAATGGCACTTGTTTTGTGGGTGCACGATGCTTCTGCACATGCACAGAGCATTTTTTATGATGTCTGGGTTGGTGGGCGGAGCCTCCCACCACCACCACCACCAGTTCACCCAAATGGACTGGACCGGACACTGGGAGCAACCCACCACTGGTCTACTTCCTCTTTACATGACATGATCTACCGTAATGAAGAAGTAAACAGACAACTCAAAATGGAATCCATAAATTCTGTAATGTATCTTTAAAAGTTTTGGCGGGAAAAAAGCACGTTGCTGATTGGTTGAAGCCACCGGCTAAACTGTATATAAGGAGATGTTTTCCCGGGCACTGGTTGCTGGGTTCACCATATAGTAAAGAGCTGTTGTCACTATCCTGGTCTCCTGCCTCGTTATTGCCCGAATCTAACACTGGCGACGAAGGTGGGATCTCGAGGCTAAGAGCGCCAGGAAAAGAGCTGAACTCACCAGGAAGACGCGAACCCAGCAAACAAGGGGCGGAAAGCAGCGATGTCCGGCTACACACCGCCAGCGCCATTCGACCCAGCTAAGGAAAAATGGGGGTCATACATGGCTCGTTTCGAGTGTTTCCTCGAGGCGAACGAACTTCAAGGAGTTTCAGACAACAGGAAACGAGCGTATTTCCTGAGCCACTGCGGTCCAGAAGTTTTCGACACCGCAGAATCCCTGGCTGAGCCAACGCCGGTACAGTCGGTACCGTGGCAAACTCTGCAGACTTTATTGAAAGCCCATTATGCACCAATGCCATCCAAGTATGTGCAACGGTTCGAATTCGGGGAGCGCAGATAGCAAGAGGGCGAGTCCATCAGCGCATACATGGCCGCCCTGAGGAAAGCCTCAAAACATTGCGAGTACCGAGACTTGGATGAGGCATTGCTGGAGCAACTCATCCGCGGGGTCAGGGACATCCGTTTGTGGAGGCGGCTGCTGTCTAAAAGCAACCTAACGCTGGCAAACGCCTTGGACGAAGCCAGGGCTCACGAGATGTCAAACCCAAGCGGCGGAAACCCTACAAAAGCAAGTCACACCAACGGCTGGTGCAAAATCAACCCCGGTCCACAATGAAAAGGTCCAGGCCGAATCGGACGGTGAGGAAGAGGAAGGCGTCTTCCACACCGGGAGGCCGGAGAATGAAGACCGCGGCGACTGCGCGAGTTGTGGGGGGCGACACCAGCGACAACAATGCAAATTTAAGGAAGCGACTTGTCGGCGGTGCGAAAGGAAGGGGCACCTAGCACAGGTCTGTCGAGCACCCCAACCTTCCCGCCAAAAATTCAAACTGACCAACCAGAGCGCGGGAACGGTGAAGCAGCCCGTGATTGGTCAGTTTAAAAAAGGCGCGAAGTTGAATCAGACTGTCGTGAGAGTGGGTCACGCATCAACACGCCTAGAGAAAAAAATCTTTACAAAGGCAAAGATTGAGGGGGTGCCGTGCCGATTGGAGGTGGACACCGGCTCAGCGATCACGATCATGTCCTGGGACAATCTCGTGAGAGCCCTACCCGCCATCGCAAAGCGCAAGCTGCAACCACAGAAATTAAAGGTAGAAGACTACCAAGGGAATCACATCCCTGTTCGAGGGGTAACGTCCGTCCACGTCAAGTATGGACAATACAAGAAAACCCTGCCCATCACCATCGTCGATGGGACCCTGCCAAGCTTGTTGGGACTGGACTGGTTCCGAGCATTGGGCATGGGAGTGACTGGAGTCTTCAGAAACGAAGTCAACCTCAAAGACGCACTAACGAAAGAATTTGGGGACGTTTTCAGAGACTGCCTAGGCAAGTACACAGGGACCCCTATTTCTTTTAACTTAGACCCCCAAGTTGCCCCTATCCGTCTAAAGGCTAGGAGGGTCCCGTTCGCCCTAAAGCCCAGGATTGACCGGGAACTGGACAAGCTAGTAAACCAGGGAATTCTAGTGCCAGTTGACCATGATAAGTGGGAGACCCCTATCGTCACCCCAGTCAAACCGGACGGGTCGGTCCGGATTTGCGCTGACTATAAGGCAACGCTTAACAAAGCGTTGCAAAAGAGTGCTTACCCCGTTCCGGTGGTACAGCACTTACTGCACTCAATGGGGCAAGGGCAAGTTTTTGCCAAGCTGGACTTGGCCCAAGCCTATCAACAGCTGCCTGTAGATAACAGCACAGCCGAAGCGCAGACAATTGTGTCTCACAGAGGGGCTTTTAAGTGTACCCGGTTACAGTTTGGGGTTAGTGTGGCTCCAGGGTTATTTCAGAACCTAATGGAGCGACTATTGCAGGGACTACCGGGGGTGGTACCATACTTTGATGATGTACTGGTATCCACTGAGAATCTAGAGGAATTAGGGGTAAGGCTGCGAAAAGTTTTGGGCATTTTCCGGTCTGCCGGTCTCACAGTTAAACTGAACAAATGCCAGATCGGGGTTGAATCTGTGGAATTCCTGGGCTACCGGATAGACAGGGAAGGGATTCACCCCACTGAAAGCAAGGTACGGGCCATCAGGAAGGCCCCGGTCCCAAAGAACAAAACGGAGTTACAGGCATTCTTAGGTCTGGTCAACTTCTACGCGGTATTCTTAAGAAATAAGGCAACAGTAGCCGAGCCGCTGCATAAATTACTAACAAAGAAGGCTGCATGGTCTTGGGGAAAGGCGGAAGCTAGGGCATTCGAAGGGGTAAAGAATCTCCTATTGAGTGATAGCCTCCTTATCCAATACAATGGCACACTGCCATTAGTGTTAAGCTGCGATGCATCTCCCTATGGGGTGGGGGCTGTGCTCAGCCACAGGTTGCCAAATGGCACAGAAGCCCCTATTGCATACTACTCCCGAACCATGTCATCAACTGAAAGGAATTATAGCCAGCTTGATAAGGAAGCCCTGGCTATAGTCTCCGGAGTAAAGAAATTCCATGAATATGTATTTGGTCGTGATTTCGAAATCATCACGGACCATAGACCTTTCTGGTAGTAGTCGATGCCTACTCCAAATGGCTGGAAATCATTCTCATGAGATCCATGACAGCCGAGGCCGTGATCTCAGTCCTACGACACCTATTTGTAACCCATGGGTTGCCCGACACTTTAGTCTCCGATAACGGCCCGCAATTCACGGCAACCCAGTTTGAGGGGTACTTGGCAGAGGAGGGCATCCGGCATGTCCTCTCGGCGCCTTTCCACCCTGCGACGAACGGCCTTGCAGAACGTTTCGTTCGGAGCGCAAAGGAAGCATTGTCCAGAATCAAGCCAGGCGATTGGCAAACAAAAATCGATACATTCCTAGCAGTCCAACACAGAACCCCCTGTGTCACAACTGGCCGCAGCCCGGCCGAGCTATTAATGGGTCGGAAGCTTAGGTGCCCACTAGACCGTTTAAACCCAAACTACACACCAGACGGTTACAAAGGGGCACACGGTAAAACAAGAGGGATGGCAACAGGCGACCTACAGCGAGGGCCCGACCTGGTTAGCAGGAACAATCCTAGAAATAACAGGACCAAAGTCATATCTAATAGAGTTGGAGGATGGCCGGGTATGGAAGCGCCACATAGACCAGATAAGAAAACGCATAACAGGTAATACAGAATCAGACGAAACATGCCCTGACTATTCAATGTTGGAATCCACTCAAACCCGGGGTGACTCAAACCCGGGGCTAACGCGGGACTTATCTGAGTGCCGGGAGGTCCAGCGACGCCAACTGGTTCATCCTGAAGACAGCAGGGAAGACTCTGCAAATAATCCAGGGCCGGATGGCCTAGAGGAGGAGCTGAGAGGAACAAACAGTCCCTCCGGTCAGCTCGACTCACTCCCAGAGAATGAATTGCGCAGGTCTGAAAGAGTCAGGAGACGCCCAGTCTACTTGCGTGATTACGTCGAAAAATAAGATGTAAATTTTATGTAAATATGGGTAAAGTGTTTTCTGGGAGGGAAGGAGTGTAATGTATCTTTAAAAGTTTTGGCGGGAAAAAAGCAGGTTGCTGATTGGTTGAAGCCACCGGCTAAACTGTATATAAGGAGATGTTTTCCCGGGCACTGGTTGCTGGGTTCACCATATAGTAAAGAGCTGTTGTCACTATCCTGGTCTCCTGCCTCGTTATTGCCCGAATCTAACAAATTCTTTCCCAGAATGAAGAGTTTCTATTTAAGTTAAGCCTTTGGATTTGTCTCTATTTTGGTCACTCATAACTTGGTCAGAAAAGTGCCTCAAATTTTAGAGAAGATGTTCTCCCATTTTAAATACTTAAGGTATATTCAATGGCCTACCTGTGGGATCTTGTACACGCAGAGAATTGTTGCCATGTTGAGACAGACATCAGAGTTAGGTCCCCCAATGACTGCTACCAGATTATTTTGGGCATCACATTTGTAATTTGGAAAGAATTGGTCTTTTGTGGACAGAAGTTCCATGGAAGCAAGATAAATAACACTGGCACTGAAATCATTATTGTAGATATGGAAGCCCAGAGTGATGTTACGTAAGAGTTGGGTGTTGTCATTGATCTCCTTTAAAGCAAATTCCAAAGTCAAGATATGTTGGTAGTTCTGTTTCATGACTCTACAAGAGAAATTAATAGCTAAAAATGATAACAAATGTCTTATTTAAAATTAAATTGCTTGGTCCTTTGTCCTGGAAAAACCTTGTGACTTCTCTAAAGATTTTTCTTCAGAATGCCAATATGCTCCAACCACATTAAAACACAAAACATATGAAATTGTTTTCCAAATATTGCTTGGTGCTTTTTCGCAGAATAGTTTTATATACTTTCATTTTTGAAGGTGTTTCTCTCGTTTCTACTTAAGCTAAGTCTAAGTACTTCTGGGGACTTCAGTAGGACTTTCTTCAATTTTTTTTTTTTTTTTGAAGTTGAAATGGTCACAAAATCTTTTTGATTGAGCTAATCAATCAGTGGCACTCAAATTTTTCTTGTGATGACCTCCATATATTTCAGATTTCAAAGTGATTTTTTTGAACACTGAAAATAGGCAGAGCCATCATCCTAAATCCTAACCCTAACCCTAACCCTAACCCTATTTTCTTTTCTTTTCTTTTATAAAATAATTTTTATTAAACAGTTTGTCTTTAAAAACAACACCAAAAAATAATTACACATGTATAAAAACAAGACATGTCAAGTCATAACGCATTAAGGGGATGAGTTTGACTCTGTGGCTCCCGAGGACATGGACAGGTTGTTGGGAAGGCTGAATGCCACCACATGTTTACTGGACCCGTGCCCCTCCTGGCTGGTGCTGGCCACTCAGGAGGTGACACGAGGCTGGCTCCAGGCGATTACGAGTGCTTCCTTGTTGGAGGGAGTCTTTCCGGCCGCCTTGAAAGAGGCGGTGGTGAGGCCCCTCCTCAAGAAGCCTTCCCTGGACCCGGCTGTTTTAGGTAATTATCGTCCGGTCTCCAACCTTCGCTTCGCGGCGAAGGTTGTAGAGAGTATGGTGGCACATCAGTTTCCCCTGCACCTGGATGAAACTGTCTATCTAGACCCGTTCCAGTCCGGTTTCCGGCCCGGCTACAGCACGGAGACGGCTTTGGTCGCGTTGGTGGATGATCTCTGGAGGGCCAGGGATAGGGGTTGTTCCTCTGCCCTGGTCCTATTAGACCTCTCAGCGGCTTTTGATACCATTGACCATGGTATCCTGCTGCGCCGGTTGGAGGGATTGGGAGTGGGAGGCACCGTTTATCGGTGGTTCTCCTCCTATCTCTCCGACCGGTCGCAGACGGTGTTGACAGGGGGGCAGAGGTTGGCCCCGAGGCGCCTCACTTGTGGGGTGCCGCAGGGGTCGATTCTCTCGCCCCTTCTGTTCAACATCTATATGAAGCCGCTGGGTGAGATCATCAGTGGCTTCGGTGTGAGGTACCAGCTGTACGCTGATGACACCCAGCTGTACTTTTCCACACCGGGCCACCCCAACGAAGCTATCGAAGTGCTCTCCCGGTGTTTGGAAGCCGTACGGGTCTGGATGGGGAGAAACAGGCTCAAGCTCAATCCCTCCAAGACAGAGTGGCTGTGGATGCCGGCATCCCGGTACAGTCAGCTGAGTCCACGGCTGACTGTTGGGAGCGAGTCATTGGCCCCGATGGAGAGGGTGCGCAACTTGGGCGTTCTCCTGGATGAACGGCTGTCTTTTGAAGACCACCTGACGGCCGTCTCCAGGAGAGCTTTCCACCAGGTTCGCCTGGTGGGCCAGTTGCGCCCCTTTCTAGACCGGGATGCCTTGTGCACAGTCACTCACGCCCTTGTGACGTCTCGTCTGGATTACTGCAATGCTCTCTACATGGGGCTCCCCTTGAGGGGCATCCGGAGGCTTCAGTTAGTCCAGAATGCAGCTGCGCGGGTGATAGAGGGAGCCCCTCGTGGCTCCCGCGTGACACCTATCCTGCGCAGGCTGCACCGGCTACCTGTGGCCTTCCGGGTGCGCTTCAAGGTGTTGGTGAACATCTTTAAAGCGCTCCATGGCATAGGGCCGGGCTATTTACGGGACCGCCTGCTGCTACCGAATACCTCTCACCGACCCGTGCGCTCTCACAGAGAGGGACTCCTCAGGGTGCCGTCAGCTAGGCAGTGTCGTCTGGCGACGCCCAGGGGAAGGGCCTTCTCTGTGGGGGCTCCCACCCTCTGGAACGAACTCCCTCCAGGACTGCGTCAACTTCCGGACCTCCGAACCTTTCGTCGCGAGCTCAAAACATATTTATTCATCTGCGCGGGACTGGATTAGATTTTAAATTTATTGGTTTTAAACGGGTTTTTATTTTTTATATTAATTTTAATAATGGGCTATAGAATAAGTTTTTTAACTGTTATTTTAACTTGTATTTATGTATTTTTAATTGCCTGTGAACCGCCCTGAGTCCCTAGGGAGATAGGGCGGTATATAAATATGAAAAATAAATAAATAAATAAATAAATAAATAAACATTACATAATATTAATGGTAATTTTACAGCATTTCGTATCGACTTACGTATTTTGCTTTTGTAGTTCTCTATTCTATCACTTCTATTTACTACTCAATAGTAGGATAATTGCATTACTCCAACATACACACACACACACACATATTATAATATTCATTGTTCTTATCTAAACATTTATATTCATTTATATTTACATCTCTTTATTTAATGTTGTTCAGTTACTTTAAGTTTCATCAATATTAAGTTTGTACCCTATGACTATCATTAAGTGTCGTAAGTGTTGTACCTTTATTTTATTTAATTTATTTATTTATTTATTTTGTCACAACAATATATGTAACTATCATACAGAAAGGTTATATAGTATATAAAGGTATAAGTATATATATATATATATATATATATATATATATATATATATATATATATATATATATATATATATATATATATGTAGATCTTTGGTTATTTGGGTTTTCTCCCGCGTAAAATTGGAAGTGTCTTGGCGACGTTTCAACGAAGTCTCATTCGTCATCTTCAGGCTTCAGCTTCGTGCTTCTGGGAGCAATGTGTGACTGCAGCTGTTTCTTCCTTTTTAAAACCTAGATTTTTGTTTCTGTTCCAGATGATACCAATAATTAAAAAGGATAAAAATTTGGAAGATTGGCAGATTGGGATTAACAAATTTATATGGCAGGGTAAAAAGGCGAGGGTTAAAATGAAAATAATACAGGACTCACGGGAAAGAGGTGGTTTAAGAATGCCTAACTTTAAACTATATTATGAAGCAGTAGCCCTTTCAGTAATAAGTGACTGGTTTAACTTAACAGAGGAAAGAATTTTGAATATAGAAGGTTATGACTTGTTATATGGATGGCATGCGTATTTATTTTATGAAAAAAAAGTGGATAGGGCTTTTAAGAATCATGTGTTGAGAAGTGCTCTTTTGCGGGTCTGGAAAAAATATTCCTATAAATTAGATTACAAGATTCCTATATGAGCGAGCCCTAGACATGCAATAGAGAATATAAATATAGAACAGAAACAGGAAATGATTACTTATAAAGAACTTTTGTATGCTGAAGGAGGTAGATTGCAATTAAAATCATTACAGGTATTAAATGAAGAAGGGAGGAATTATACTTGGTTTCAATATGGGCAAATAAGTGCTAGATGGAAAGAAGATCAAAAAATTGGTATAATGCAAAGGGAGGAAAATTTAATAAAGCAAATTAGAAATCAGACCCAGGAGCATATAAAGAGATTGTATAATGTGTTGCTTGAAATAGATTCGGAAAAGGATTTGGTAAAGGATTGTATGATAAAATGGGCACAGAATATTCAGGAACCAATAATGTTGGAAACATGGGAGAAAATCTGGGTTAGAAATGTTAAGTTTACACAAGCACAGAATTTAAGGGAAAATTTTTATAAGATGTTTTATAGATGGCACTTAGATCCCAAAAAATTATCATGTATGTATCCTAATATCCAAGCGAAATGTTGGAGGTGTGATTGTGATGATGCTACATATTTTCATATTTGGTGGACTTGCAAGAAAATTAAGGTCTTTTGGATAAGAATTTGGTGGATTATTCAAAATGTACTGAAGAAGAAGATAAAGTTCCTGCCACAATTTTTCCTTTTGGGAATTATAACGGATTGTACAGGGATTGAGACTAAATTGATTCTGAATTTAATAACAGCAGCAAGACTGTTGATTGGACAATACTGGAAGAAGAAGAGATACCTACATTAGAAGAATGGATTCTGAAAGTTATTAATTTGGCTGAGATGGCTAAAATCTCAGCTTTTTTAAAAGACAATACGCAGGAAAGATATTTAATTGAATGGAAAAATGGATTGATTATCTACAAAACAGATATCAGATTAAGAAATATCAGATTGCCTTTGAATAATTAGAAAGTTATTTTATGTAATGGGAGGGGTTGGGAGATGAAAAGCTTTGGATGTGGTTATTTGGATTGGAAGGGAAATTTTATTCTATGTTTGGTTTATGTATAACAATAACTTGTGATTGACCCGGGAAGCCGGGGGGGGGGAGGGAGGGGGGAAGGGGTTTTTTTGGGAGGGAGGGGGGAAAAAAGGGGGGAAAATGTTTTTGTTTTTTAAAACTCTTTCAATAAAAAAAAAAAGAAAGAATCTTTCCACCAAGGAGAGATTATACTGTCATCTCTCTCTCTCTCTCTCTCTTTCTGAATGCTAGGGGGAATAACAGTGGTCCACCAAGGGAAAAGGAAAGTAAACCTTATTTTTTCCATTGATTTAAGTGACCTGAAATCTCCCTCCCTCCCTCCCTCCCTCCCTCTGTCTCTCTCTCTCTCTCTCTGTGTGTGTCTGTCTGTCTCTCCCCCTCTCTCCCCCTCTCTGTCCCTCTGTCTCTGTCTCCCTGTCGTTCTTTCTCTCTCTCTGTCTCTCTGTTTCTCTCTGTCTCTCTGTCTCTCTCTGTCCCACTGTCTCTGTTTCTCTCTCTCTCTCTCTCTCTCCCCCACTCTTTGTCTCTCTCTGTCTCTCTCTTTCTCTCTGTCTCTGTCTCTCTGTTTTTCTCTCTCTCTCTCTCTCTCTCTCTCTCACACATACACACACACACACATGTTTTAAATAGAGAAATTCAGAATTTCTTTGAAAGTTCTGGGGTCTGAATTTGAGAATTTGCTCAATAACTATAAAAAATAGCTGACATATCATGCATTTTAACATCATTTTGCTTGCACAGACTTGGGATGTTTCCCAATATTCAGACAGCAATGCCTCCTAAGAAGAATTTGTATTTAAACTACATGTACAAAAATGCTGACAAGAAGGAACACTAGAGGTGAAGAGTCAGCTTTTACCTAAAGGCATAAGCAGTGTGTGAAACAGCACACATATAATGGTTAAAACCAGAGAAACCCATCTATCAATATGAAACCTTCACACAGCACCCTTTTTCCTGCAGTGCTTTTGAGAATAAATTTACAGAATTTCAGGTTCATTGTTCACAGTTTATTTTTTTCTTGTTAGCTGCTCCCTCGTGTTAAGATTTGGCTTCAGCAAAATGATGTAGCATTTATGGGAAAAGATGCAGCTCAGTATCCCAAAACTGGAGGCCAAAATGGAGAAGATCTCCCCAGCCACCATGTACTTCCCTTTGGTACTTAGGTAAGTTGGAACAAAAGACATCCAAACACAGCAAAACAGCAACATGCTGAAGGTAATAAACTTGGCTTCATTAAATGTGTCAGGCAATCTCCTGGCCAGAAAAGCAACTACAAAGCTGACAATGGCTAGGAATCCCATAAAGCCCAAGACACAGTAAAACATGAAAGCTGAACCTTCATTACATTCTTCAATAATTTCTGCTGGCATTGAATGCATGTCAACATCTGGAAATGGGGGAGAAACGACCAGTCACACTGTACAAATGGTGATTTGAATCAGTGAGGAGGAAAGAATGATGGAGTTAGCCAATACTTGGCCCATCCATTTCTTCATCCTGAACCCTGGCTTGTTAGCGGTAAATGCTAGAACCACCACAGTGGTTTTGGCCAATATGCAAGAAACTGCCATTGAGAAGATTGTGCCAAATGCAGTTTGTTGAATGAAGCAACTCTGGGTGGCCAATGAAGAGGAGAGCGCAGAGGAAGTAGAAGAAAAGTGAAACAAGGAGAGCATAGGTCAGGTTCCGGTTGTTGGCTTTGACAATGGGAGTGTCGTGGTATTTAACAAAGATTCCCAAGACGAAAGTGGAGAGACAAGTAGCACAAAAAGCAAAACTGGCGGAAGTGCTGCCCAAAGGTTCTCCATAGGACAAGTAGGTTTTCTTCTTTGGAATGCATGAATCCTGGGTAGGGTTTGGATAATGATCATCTGGATATTGAATGCAGAAATCTATATCTGAAATACACAATCTGGATTTCCATTTCACAGTGGTTCCATTTCACAGTAGCGCAGTGGTTAGAGTGCAGTACTGCAGGCTGCTTCTGCTGACTGCCGGCTGTCTGCAATTTGGCAGTTCGAATCTCACCAGGCTCAAGGTTGACTCAGCCTTCTATCCTTCTGAGGTGGGTAAAATGAGGAGCCAGATTGTTGGGGGCAATATGTTGACTCTGTAAATCGCTTAGAGAGAGCTGTAAAGCACTGTGAAGCGGTATATAAGTCTAAGTGCTATTACTGTTACTATGAATATTCTACAACTTCTTCTGGTTAAGTACTATATCATTCCAGAATAGTTTCCATTCTCTAAAAAAAAGTAAATATTTTTTTCACACTGTTAAATAAAACCAAGAAAAAAAATATGATTTAAGAAACTCACGGTGTATTACTCTATGTGGATTTATGTATTTGGATTTTTTTTACCTTCCTCAATGAATGCATATGATGAACATCCATGTCTTTCCCTGTTTCCTGGAAGGATTAAATAAACCAACATTTCCTTGCATGGTTCATGCAATAAATTTTCAATTCAAGACGATTCTTCAGATACACTTCATTACAAGATTGAAATACCATAGGCCAGCATTGAAAACACCAATTCACTTAACATCTATCCAGTTCCCTCTATAAAAACCACCTGGTTTTAATCTGCTTTATTCTATCTGAACAAACTTGAATAGCATTAGATGTAATAGCAATAGCAATAGCACTTAGACTTATATACCACTTCATAGTGCTTTTACAGCCTTCTTAAGCAGTTTACAGAGTTATTATATTTCCCCCAACAATCTGGGTCTTCATTTTACCTACCTCAGAAGGATGGAAGGCTGAGTTAACCTTCAGCCGGTGAGTTTCAATCTGCTGAACTGCAGATAGCAGTCAGCTGAAGTAGCCTGCAGTACTGCACTCTAACTATTGTGCCTCCTTGGGTCTTAATACTGGAAAGCACTTCCTCTCCCCTGTATCAATAGGGATGGACAGGTTTCCCTTGTCATTGTGGTACTGATATGCAAATATGGTTCACAATCTAGGCGTTCTCCTGGATGCATGGCTGTCGTTAGAAGATCATATGACAGCCGTCGTCAGGGGAGCTTTTTATCAGGTTCGCCTGATATGCCAGTTGCGTCCTTTTTTAGACCAGGCTTCCCTCTACACAGTCACTCATGCTCTCGTCACATCCTGCCTGGACTACTGCAATGCTCTCTACATGGGGCTCCCCTTGAAGGGCACCCAGAAGCTCCAACTGGCCAGAATGCAGTGATAGAGGGAGCACCTCGAGGCTCCCATGTGACACCTCTCCTGCGCGGTCTGCACTGGCTCCCAGTGGTCTTTCGTGTGCAATTCAAGGTACTGGTTACTACCTTTAAAGCGCTCCATGGCATTGGACCAGGTTATTTATGGGACCGCCTACTGTCACCAGTAGCCTCCCATCGACCTGTGCGTTCCCACAGGGAGGGCCTCCTCAGGGTGCCGTCGGCCAAACAATGTCGGCAGGTGACCCCCCAGGGGGAGGGCCTTCTCTGTGGGGACTCCGGCCCTCTGGAATGAGCTGTCTCCAGGGCTTCGTCAACTTCCTGACCTCAGGACCTTTCGCCGTGAGCTGAAGACGCTTTTGTTCCATCGCGCAGGGCTAGCCTAAATGCAGTTTTAAATGGGGTTTTTTATTTTTATTTTAGCTTTTCTATGCCATATATTGAATCAGTTTTTTATATTGTTTTTAACCTGTATTATAACTAATTTTATTGGCTGTAAACCGCCCTGAGTCCTTCGGGAGAAGGGCGGTATACAAATTGAATAAATAAATAAAAAATAAATAAATAAATTGTGCACGATTGCCCAGAACATGCATTCTTGGTTCCTTGGAAGTTCTGCACAAAGCAATGCCAGAGGGGATCATCTGGCTAACTGAATAGGATATCCCATTATGAGACCACCACCTCATAATTATACGTATAGTATGCATATGTTTACTTCTGTTTTGTCATGTTCTCATTGTAGGCTAAATAAATAAATAATCACCAGAAAGGTTTTTTGCATCATCTTCATCAACAATTTTGAAGAGTAGACTTCCAAATGCTTCTCCAGAAGCAACATACTAAAATATTGTCACGGTCCTCATTATTGGGTTCCTTATTTAGTGGCAGTACTGTTAAAAGTTTAATGCTGGTTGATTCCTGAGCATCACAAGTTATTGTATTATATAGACATGTGTGCACACAGAGACAAACTTAGAAAGAATGCTTATAAGGAGGAATAACAGTGATCCACCTAGGGAAAAAGAAAGCAAAGCTTATGTCTTCCATTGATTCCATTGCATGAACAAATGAGATGATACCTCCTGCCTACCAGCCATTTGGAAACACGCCCTTATTGACAAACGAGTCCCTAACACGAGGAATGACACCAGACCCACACTCACGAGGTCCACACAGGATGTCACCACCACACATCCACCCAGAAAGCAGACCCAAACCCACACTGATCAGGAAGCACGACCAAGGACCAGAAGCCAGACCGCAGCTGCAACATTAGCCATTTCAAACCCCTCCAATCCATACATGCAGCAGACTGATACCCACTATGAAGATGTAGCACGACCACGAACACGAAGCCAAACAGCAGCAGTGCAACTCACCAGTTGAAAGACAAGATTTGTTGAAGCCTGAAGATGACGATGAGACTTGTGAAGCGTCAAGACACTTCCAATTTACGTGAGAAAACCCGAATAAAGATCTACATACAAACACCATGAAACCTCAGAAAACATATATATATATATATATATATGTATATATATAAATGCGAGATATAAATGCATATATATATATATATATATATATATATATATATATATATATATATATATATATATATATATATATATATATATATATATATATATACATATATATATATATATATATATATATATATATATATATATATATATATATATATGTTTTCTGAGGTTTTCGCGGGTGTTTATATGTAGGTCTTTGGTTATTCGGGTTTTCTCCCACGTAAAATTGGAAGTGTCTTGGCGACTTTTCAACGTAGT
The DNA here is from genome assembly GCF_028640845.1 of Ahaetulla prasina. NCBI lineage: Eukaryota > Metazoa > Chordata > Lepidosauria > Squamata > Colubridae > Ahaetulla > Ahaetulla prasina. The sequence continues at coordinate 13,431,399 of NC_080542.1, forward strand.
CTTATTCGTCATCTTCAGGCTTCAGCTTCGTGCTTCTGGAGCAATGTGTGATTGCAGCTGTTTCTTCCTTTTTAACTGCTAGTGGGGGTTTGAAGTGATTGAGTGGAGCTTGGCTGTGCTCTGATTGGATGGGTTTTTTTTACTGCTCTGATTGGCTGGGGGTGTGTCCTGTTTGGGTGGGGGCTTGGTTGTGCACAGATTAGTCTGAGTTGCAGGGGGATTTGAACTGGTAGTAAGGTGGCATACATAAAACTATTCAGACCACCAGTACACATAGCAGGCCTCAAGCCCTGGGTAAAGAAACTTTGGTCCACTCTCATGTATAAGGAAATGCCTTGTCAGCTATATTAAGGGAATTGCTTTCTCAGCTTGATGGACGACCACAGCCCTGCCAATGTATACCCATAAATAAATGTGCTGAGCTTAGATAACCGTGTCTTCCTGTCATGCATCAACGGAACTCTGGTATCAGAACAAACATATTGTACTACCTCCCCAAATGTGTGGTATCAGTTCCTTATATTCATTTCTTGGAATTATAACCATATATGGAATGTAACATGCTGAGCAATGTATACGCTGTTAACACGTAACGAAAAAGTATATATATCTCGGAGACTTCCGGTTTGGCACCGTAGGTGATGGCGGTGATCTTTACGATCACCAACCTCTGGATTTTGTGGAATCGCTAGGACAGCTTAAATCTGCTGTCCAGCGGTTCGAAAAACCCTCTCTTCGGGAGAAGAGGAGGGGGTGAGCTGAGGGCAGAGGTTGAATTTCCCTAAAGCCCCTGAGAAAAAAGGGGTTTGAAGGGTTAAGTTCCCTCCAGCAACCCGAAGAGCTCCAGATCCGAGGATTCTTCTGCTTGGGCGGAACTAATCACCACGACCAAACGCCGAGATTTATTTTGGACAATAAAGGATTATACCAGACAGAACGAAAGTGGGAGAACTTTATGCAAGTAGCCAAGCCGATTCCCCGATACTTTGTAACAAGTTTGAAAACAGCAAGAAAATGGAGGCGAATTGTTAACAAGTTAACGAGTGGAAAGCGAAAGTGATACTTTCAGCGTTTGTCTGCAGTTGGTAATTTGCATGTTACTTGCTGCTTTAACTCTTTAACTCTTTGCTGCCTAGAATCTAGGAGAGATTTTCTTTTTAAATATTGCTTTAAAAAAGCTTTAAAGGACTGTGTTTCTCAGAGGTTAAGAAGATTTAAACTGAATATTAAGTTGGAAATAAATAAATAATTTTATAGAAGATGGCAGCCAAACAATTAAAGTCTACTGTAACAAAGGGCTCTGGAATCTCCTCAGCTGGTGCCTCTCCAGCTCATACAGTGGAGACTAGAACATTGAACTTAGAGGCGGTACAAGAGAATTTAAAAGACTTTATGCAAGAAAATTTAAAGTAATAACTGATGAGATGTCTGAAATGAAAGAGCAGATATCAGAAATTCAAGTGGGAAATAAAGAAGTTAAGGAAGGATTTGTAATTGCAGTACAAAGTTTGGCAAATAATGTGATTTTATTGGAAGGAGGTTGAAGAAATTAAGCAACATAATTCAAAATTAGATAATAAAATGGCTGAATTTCAAAGTAAAATGGAAAAACAGATGATGAAATAGTTTTGATACAATACAGAAATATGGAATTTGCTCTAAGAATTCGTGGTCTGAAAGAGAATAAAGAAGAGGATTTAAGAAATTTTTCTGAAGTATTTGCTGAGATATTAGCAGCTCGTCCAGCAGATGTGGCTTATCAAATTGATAAAATATATCGTGTGAATTCTTGGATAGCAAGGCAAAAAAAGTTGCCAAGGGATGTTGTTATTTATTTTACAAATAGAACAGTGAGAAATCAGATTTTGCAAGCCTCATATAAGGGGGAGAAGATTCAGATTGCTGGTCAGGATATTTTAATATTAAAGGAAATTCCACCAAAAATGTTAAGGGCTAGAAAGGAATTTGCCTTCCTGGTGAATGAACTTAAAAAACGTCAGATTGAATATAGATGGGATATTCCAACTGGTATAATAGTATATTATGCAGGGAAAGTACATCGTCTCAATACAGTTGGAAAAGCGAGAGAATTTTATGTTGAGGCATTAAAAGTTGGAAGTCTTTCTCCACTGGATGCTAGAAGAAAGGAGACTGAAGTGAAGGAAAGAGAAGTGAAGCAGGTTCAAGAACAGATTGCGATGGAAGAAGATTTATTACAAGTGTTGGAAATACCTATGACGGGTCCAGATTCAAAAGAACAAAGGCTGACAAGAGCTGCTGCTAAGCAAGGAACAAGAGATGAAGGCACAACAACAACTGGCAACTACTACAACGGAAACAGTGGGAGGAGCAAGGCCTAAAGCAAAATGTGATTTATGGCTAGTGTTCCAAAAGTTTCCTTTGGCCGATAATGGCAATTAAACTATTATCTTGGAATGTTAATGGTTTGAATTTACATGAAGAGAAGGAAAGTATTTCATTATTTGAAACAATTTAAAAATGACATTACTTGTTTACAAGAAACACATATTAGATCTTTAGACCAGAAATATTTGATAAATTCAAAACTGGGAGTACATTTTGTTGCCTCCTCTTTGGAGAAAAAAAATGGTTTAGTTATATATATAAAGAAGGATATATCAGCAAAATTAATTGAGGTGGATAAGCAAGGAAGATACATTGCTATTGAACTCTTGTTGGAGGGAAAGAAGACATTATTAATAGGAGTTTATGCTCCGAATCAACAACAAGAAAATTTTTCAAGTTTTACATAAAAGAATAGTATTTTGGGATTATAAATCATATATATTAATGGGTGATTGGAATGGTGTGTTGGATACTCAAAAGACAAAAAGCTTAAGGAAGATATCAAGCCGGGCGAAATTACCAAAGGCTTTTTTTGAAATGATGGAGGACTTGGAATTAAGAGATATTTGGAGAGAACATAATACAGAAGAGAGGGATTTTACCTTCTTTTCTGATAGGCACCAATCATTTTCGAGGATTGATTTTATTTTGATTACTAATGACTTGTATTCTAGAGTGAAGAAGACTAAGATTTGTTCAAGAACTTTATCTGATCATAGTCCAGTTTGGATTGAATTTGATCGGAAAAGGAGGCTAGGAGATCATGGAGGTTGAATGAGAATTTGTTTAAATATGAACAAAATGTAAATGAATGTAAAAACAAATGAAAGAATTTTTATTATGAATATGAAAAAGAGACATCTATAGAGATGATTTGGGACTCAGTAAGGCTTATATGAGAGGAAATCTTATACAAATGAATATTAAATACAAAAATAAATTGCAGAAAAGAAAAAGGAACTGGAAGAGGAAATTAAAAAGAAAGAACAATTATTGATAAAATAGCCCAGGAAATAGTAAAATAAAAGAATCAATAAATATATTGAGAGGTCAGTTTAATATGTTGATGGCAGATCAAGTAGCAATTAATTTACAATATGTAAAACATAATACGTTTAATAATGCCAATAAGCCAGGAAGATGGCTTGCCTATTTAATAAGGAAAAAACAGAAATCACGAACGATTGATAAAATAGAATATAGGGGTAAGCAAGTTTATCAAAAGAACTTGATCAAAAAAGCATTTTAGAGTATTATAGTAAGTTATATTCTAGGGATATGGTTGATGATACAGAGATAGAAAGATATTTACAACAACAAAATATTTGTGAGCTTACAGAAAATCAAAGAGAAGAATTGAATCAATTAATTACTTCAGAGGAAATTTTCTTAGCAATTAAACAACTTAAAATCGGTAAAGCACCAGGAACAGATGGTTTAACAGCTGTTTATTATAAAATTTACAAAATGAGATGGTTGAACCACTTAAAGAGTTATTTAATAAAATTCAAATGGGAGGAGATGTCTCTTCATGGAGGACAGCCTTTATTTCGTTAATACCGAAGGAAGATCGAGATGGTATTAAAGCAGAGAATTATAGGCCTATATCACTTTTAAATACTGATTACAAGATATTTACCAAGATATTGGCTAATAGATTAATGCCAGTGATGAATCAAATAATTCATAATGATCAGTCAGGATTTATTAAGGGTAGGCAGATGAGATATAATGTGAGGCAAATCGTAAATTTACTTGAATATTTGGAACGAAACAACCAAGTATCAGCGGCATTCCTTTTTGGATGCTGAAAAGCTTTTGATAGATTGGATTGGCAGTTTTGTTTAAAGTAATAGAAAAATGCAATTTGGGGATTATTTTATCCATGCAATTAAAGCAATATATCAGAAGCAAACAGCACAAATAATAGTAAATGGTGGGTTAACAGAAACTTTTAAAATTGAGAAAGGGACGAGACAGGGATGTCCCTTGTCCCCATTACTTTTTATTTTAACTTTAGAAATTCTTCTGAATAACATACGTGGTTCCGATCGAATAAAGGGAATTAGAGTTAAACATCAAGATTATAGATTAAGAGCTTTTGCAGATGACCTGGTTGTTACTGTATCTCAACCAATATACTCAGTAACTGGTTTAAAAGATATAATTGGTCAGTATGGTAAAGTATCTGGATTTAAGGTGAATCAGCAAAAGACAAAGATGATAACTAAAAATATGAATATACAACAAAAAGAAGAGTTAGAAAGAACTTCAGGTTTTGAAATCGTTAAAAAGGTTAAATATTTAGGAATATATATTACAGCTTCAAATGTTAAATTATACAAAAATAATTATGAGGTATTGTGGCAGAAGGTATGGAAAGAAATGGAGAGTTGGAAGAAGTTACAACTATCTTTGCTGGGAAGAATAGCGGCTATAAAATGAATGTTTTGCCCAGGTTTTTGTTTTTGTTTCAAATGATACCGTGTTTAAGAATGATATTAAATTACAGGAATGGCAAAAGGGATTAGTAAATTTGTATGGATGGGCAAAAACCAAGAATAAAATTAAAATAATGCAGGATATAAGGAAAGGGGGTCTTAAAATGCCTAATTTAAAATTGTATTATGAAGCAGTTGTTTTATCATTAATTACTGATTGGATTAATTTAACTGAGGAAAGAGTTCTGAATATAGAAGGTTATGGTTTGTTATATGGGTGGCATGCCTATTTATTATATGATAAGAAAGTTGATAAAATATTTAAAAATAATATAATTAGAAATGCATTATTGAGGGTTTGGAGGAAATATCAATACAAATTAGATGGAAAGATTCCAATATGGGCAAACCCGAGACACATGATAGAAAATATAAATATATATCAAAAGATGGAGGTAGTTACTTATAAAGAACTTCTTTGTATGGAAAAGGGGGAGTTACAATTAAAATCTAGAGAAAAGATGGGGGAAGAAGGGAAAAATTATACATGGTTCCAATACGGACAATTACAAGCTAGATGGAAATTAGATCAAAAAATAGGTGTTAAGCAAATTGAGGATAATTTGTTAAAACAAATGAGAGATCAAGGTCAACAGCATATTAAGAGGTTGTATAATGTATTAGTAGAAATAGATTCAGAGACTGATTTGGTTAAGGATTGTATGATTAAGTGGGCACAAAATTTTCAGCAACCAATAATGTTGGAAACTTGGGAAAGAATTTGGGTGAGGAATGTTAAATTTACACAAGCGCAAAATATGAGAGAAAATTTTTATAAGATGTTTTATAGATGGCATTTAGACCCCAAAAAATTGTCATGTATGTATCCTAATGTACAGGCTAAATGCTGGAGATGTGATTGTGAAGATGCTACTTATTATCATATATGGTGGACTTGCAAAAAAGTTAAAGCATTTTGGATTAAAGTATGGTGGATCATGCAGAATATTTTGAAAAAGAAGATTAAGTTTACCCCGCAGTTCTTTTTACTAGGAATAATTATGGATTGTACAGCTATAGAGACTAAATTGATTCTGAACTTAATAACAGCCGCAAGACTTTTGATTGCTCAATATTGGAAGAAAGAAGAATTACCTACAATTGAAGAATGGACTCTTAAAGTATCAAATCTGGCAGAAATGGCAAAAATCTCTGCTTACTTGAAAGACTATACACAAGAAAAATATATTTTAGAATGGAAAATGTGGATTGATTATATTCAAAATAAGTATCAGATAAAAAAATATCAAATAGCATATGAGTAAATTTAGGAAATAATTTGTATTAGATATATTTTTGAAGGAGAGGGGAATTGAGAGTGTGAATAAGCGTGGAGAGACTAGAGATTATAATTTAGGAATTATTTTAGATTATGATTGTTAGTTTTGATACCCTGCATTTTGTTCTGGGAAGTCGGGGTGGGGGGTGGGGGGTAAAGGGGAAGGGAATTGGGGGGTTGAGGTTAGTGATGGAGTGATGGTTAATGTACAGGGATTATTGAAGATGTATAAATATAATTAATGTAGGGTCGGGTCTGACCAGTTGCCATTTTAGAACGGTGGGGAGGGAAAAAAGAGAGAGTAGGAGGTAGGAAAGAGGAGAAGAGGAAGGAAGAGGGGTAGAAGAGGGAGAAGAGTGTAGGGTGGAGGGAGGAGAGGAGGTAGATAAGAGAAGGAGAGGAAGGTTTGGAAAGTAAAAGAAGGTAGAAGAGGGAAGAAGGTTAAAAAGGGGGGTGGTGACTGGGCAGGCCCGACTAATTGTATATAACTGTACATTGGATGAATTATTTGATAAGATTGTAAAAATAAAACTTTTTTATAAAAAAAAGAAAAAAAAAGAAAAGAAAAAGTATATATATCTCTGCTGGAAAGTCCCTGTTTTTGTTCAGACCCTCAGCTTTGTTCTGTTCCCTGAACCTATGCATATATAATAAACCTTTCCTTCCCAGAAGAGCTGGCTTGTGTCTCTTTATTCTACAACAGCTTTGCTGTCACCCCAGATGGGACACTAAGCGAGACGACATCTCGTTGAGGGTGGCTCGACCCTTCGGACCCTCCCAGGGGCCACTCCCGAACATTCTCCAGGCGCCACGGGGGTAAGTCCTCCGGGAGACGGTGGTGACACCTCGGTGGGACCAACGGTGCTGAGAGCTCGTCCAAGAACTCTTGTGGGAAGGAACGGAGGTCTGAACCGAATCCTGGCCAGGACACGTGTGTGTGAAAATGTCGCAGGCAAGTATATATATATACTGTTTGTGTACCTATCTCGCTTGAAGATAGAAGAGGGGGCCTGATCATCCCCCTGGACTCGGGACGGCTGTCCTAACGAAGTCCGGTTAAGTTGTGTGGGTGGTTAAACCATCGCAGTTCCCGTCTAGTAACCGTCGGAACGTCCGGTACTGTGGATCGGTGGTAGTGTTGATAGGATGGGTGGAGGTAGTAGCACGCCAAGCACCCCCTTGGCTTGCATGCTGAAAGGGTTTGAGAACTATTTCAACAAAACACAGTACAAGGTTCCCTACCCCCCGGTAACCAGAGAACGCCTGAAGTACCTGTGTCAACAACAGTGGCCACACCTGGGAACGGGGTGGCCACCAGAGGGCTCTTTTAAGTGCCAGACCATCGGTGACCTCTGGGACCTTATAGCTTCAAGTGAGGAAAAATACCCGAACCAGTTCCCATACATAGACCAGTGGTCCAATGCAGTGGACGAACAGGCTGATGATTTGTTGCAATGTCAGGCTGAGATGGTCCGTCTATGTGTAGCCCGCCTGAAGGGAAAAGGTTGTATGTAGTCACTAAACGAGTGAAGGATGTGAAAGTATCTGAAACAAAAGTATCAGATACGAAAAAGCAGGTGTTGATTCAGGAGGAAGAAACTATCCTGAGACCCCTGCCGTATGCACCCCCGCCGCACCCGGGAGCACCACCCCCGGTTCAGCCACAGGCAGGGGCTGGGGACGGAGATGAAGGAGCCGAGGGAGCGGACGGGGTTGAACCAGTTGTTCGACCAAAAACGAAAAAGCGGCCAAAGAGGGGAAGACCTGCAAAGTTGGAGAGGGTGGAAGAAGACCTGGATGTAGATAGTGAAGAAGAAGAAGCCGAGACCACGGTACCAGAAATGGGGTTTGCAGTAGGGGTAATGACAAGGGCAGCAACCGCCAAGGCAGAAGCCGTAGCAGCTGCAGCCCAAGACGAGTTTGTGGCACCGTTAAGGCAGATGGATCAGCAGGTGGTGAATCCACAAGGAGTAGTTGAGTACCGACCGTGTTTTCAATACGTTCCTTTCTCAACAACTGACCTTCTGAACTGGAAGCAGCATTATGGGCCGTTGTCCAGTAAGCCAACGGAAATGGCCGATCTATTTCAAACTGTCATGCAAACACATAACCCCAATTGGCAGGATGTGCAGCAGTTGTTGAATACACTGTTGACACCTGATGAGAAAGAGAAGTGGAGAGCAGCGGTTAGGGCGTGTATGAGGGAACGGTTCCCTAATATGGCAGATGTGGGACTAGAACTGGCGGTTCGGGCCCCCGATCGCGATCCTGGATGGGATCCAAAGGAGGCGGATCAAATGACGCGGTTGCGAGAATACCAAAATCTGACCGTGGAGGCATTGAGAAAGGCAGGGAAGCCTCCGGTCAACATGTCCAAGCCTTCCTTGATCATGCAGAAGGCGGATGAGAGCCCTGAAAGCTTTCTACAAAAGCTGATAGAGACATACAAGTTGTATACCCAGGCAGACCCACGACAACCGGAGAATGTGCGTATGTTGAATGAAAGATTCATAGCGCAGAGTTATGACGACATCCAGAAGAAGTTACAGAAGCTAGAGGGAGCTTTGGGGAAGAATACCACCGAATTGTTGGAAGTGGCACGGAAAGTGTTTGTGAATAGGGATAAAGTGGAGAAGAGAGAAAAGGATGCCAGAATGCACAAGAAAACAGAATTGTTAGCGATAGCTTTGCAAGGAGGACGGGTTTTAGGCCCCAACCAGTGTGCACATTGCGGGGCGGAGGGACATTGGCAGAGAGATTGCCCGAGGAGATTGATGAGGGGATGCGTGGTGAGAGGCAGCTGGCCCGGCGTTGGCCAGGCCGGAGGTGGTCGAGGCCAGGTGGGAAGAGGTGGATATGCACCACAATTCCCATCAGGGAGACGAGGTTTTGGAAGTAGAGGAACAAGAGGAGGACGAGGCAGAGGTAACGTAGGAGTGGAAGAACATGAATTCTTATATATACCTGAGTGCCCCGTAGAGATTGGGACTGGTTCGCTGTACTGGGAGTGACCGCTGGCTGGCCATCACCACCCCAAACCGGTCCATGGCTTGCAGTCCTGCCATGTTTCCCTGCCTTCCATGCAGCCTTCCCAACATCCCCATGGCCAGCTTGTGAAGGCAGGCAAGTGGAAGGCCACATGGAAGGCAGGCAAACATGGCAGGGTTGTGAGGAAGGGAGCTAGCAGCCTTCCCTGCAGCCCTGCCATGCTTGCCTGCCTTCCATGCTGCCTTCCCAGTGGTCCCTCACATCTGCTTGCCTTCCAAGGTCAGTATCCAGCCCAGTCCGGGCAGGAGTGGGCAGGCAGCCATTGGTGGAGACGCCGCTGCTGCACTACCCCGGGACATATGCAGCAGCCTGGGATATTTGCCTGCCCTCGCAGAGCACTGCTGCAGTGCCACCATTCACTTTCTTCTTTCTCCCACCACGAAACAAAAGCGAAAAGTGGCGGTGGTGCTCTGGAATGGCAGGTGGACATCTGCAGCCAGGCAGGGAGGGAGGGTGGCGGGTTGTTCCAGGAAGGGCCTGGTGTTTTCCCCAGCTGCAAAAGCTGAGATTTGAGGTCTACAAATTGTGTTAAAGGGTGAGCTATTGATGGTTGCGTGGAAGGGAAATGAACTGAGCATGGGATGGAAAGACCGCGGGGTTGGCCTTCACTGTGGCCAACTGCATAATCCCACCCCGGCCCACCTATGAAATCTTTGGCTCCGTGTACAGGGAAGGAATGTTATTTTGGCTACAACCCCTCCCCCCCAGTTATCTCTATCTCCCCCCCTCATGTTCCCACAGCTGCAACTGGCCTTGCTGTGGCAGCCCTGAAGATTTCCAAAATGATTTCAGGGCTGAAGTATGTTTATGATATAATAAATGACAAAAAGAACAGAAAAGGCAGTTTAAAATTAACCTTTGGTATCAATTTCTGTCTTGAAACCAACAGAACATGGTTAATCTTCCTGTGGAGAGTAGTAGCATAAAGATAGAAAAATCTTCATCAGATATGTCTGCGATATGATAAGTGACCAAAAGAATAGAATAGAAAGATTAAATTTAAAATTAATATTTCGGATTAATTTCTGTCTTTCGGACACAAAATATCCTTGAACAAGTATACTGAAGTCAAAAGGGCCTCTGGTGGCTCAGCAGACTAAGTCTGTCTGTTATTAACACAGCTGCTTGCAATTACTGGAAGTTCAAGTCCCACCAGGCCCAAGGTTGACTCAGCCTTCCATCCTTTATAAGGTAGGTAAAATGAGGACCCAGATTGTTGGGGGCCAATAAAAGTTGACTTTGTATATAATATACAAATGGATGAAGACTATTGCTTAACACTGTGTAAGCTGCCCTGAGTCTTCGGAGAAGGGCGGGATATAAATTCAAATAAAACAAAAACAAAAACAAAGGAAATTAAAAAAAAAAAGTGAACAAATAGCACAAATTGTTGCATAAATAGCATAAACATAACACTTATGTTTGATAACCTTCCATCGCGAGCTTAAAACACACTTATTCATCTGCGCGGGACTGGATTAGATTTTAAATTTATTGGTTTTAAATGGGTTTTATTATTTATATGGTTTTAACAATTCAGCTATGGAATAAGTTTTTTACTTGTTATTTTAGTTTGTATTTATATGTGTTTTTAAGTGCCTGTGAACCGCCCTGAGTCCCTAGGGAGATAGGGTGGTATATAAATGTGAAAAAATAAATAATAAATAAATAAATAAATAAATTATGCCTATGATATCTCTATATTGCAAGAATTTCCATAAGACTGAGATATTTTCATCAACTTTATTTTCAAATTTAAATATCTTGCCTATCACATGGAGTTCTCAGCAATGCTGAGTAGAAAACTTGGATATATTATTTCTTCTTCACTAGCTGTTCTCTTTTATTTAGTTCAGGCCGGAAAAGAATAATGTAACATTTGGGTAAAAAAATGCAAGCCAGTAACCCTGCGCTGGAGCCAAAGATGGAGAAGATTTCCACAGCTACCATGTGTTTGCCCTTGGTGCTCAGATAGGCTGGGAAAAAAGACACCCACACACTGCAGAAGATCAGCATGCTGAAGGTGATGAACTTGGCTTCATTAAAGGTGTCAGGTAAGTTCCTAGCTAAATAGGCAACCAAGAAACTGACTAGGGCAAGAATGTTCATGAAGCCCAAGACACAGTAAAACATGTAGGTCGACCCTTCCTTACATTCCAGGATAATTTCGTTACGCAGGGAATACATGTCAAAATGTGGAAATGGGGCAGAGGTTGCCAACCAAATGGCACAAAGAGAAGCTTGAAGAAAGGAGCAAGAAAAGACAACAGAAGCAGACAATCTGTTCCCTACCCATTTCCTTATTCCAGATCCTGGCTTCGTGGCCATGAAAGCCAGAACTACAATGATCGTCTTGGCCAGCACACAAGAAATTGCTACGGAAAAAATGAAGCTAAAAGCAACTTGTCGAAGGAGACATGTCAGTACTGTAGGCCGACCAATCAAAAGGAAAGCAGAAAGGAAGGAGAAGAGAAGAGAAGTGAGGAGAAGGTAGGAGAGGCTCTGGTTGTTGGCTTTGACAACAGGGGTATTTTTGTGCTTAATGAATATAGCAAGCACAAGTACTGTCATGAAAGCAAAGGAGAATGCAAACACCAAGGACACAGTTCCTAAAGGTTCTTGGTAAGACAGGAAGGTGATCTCTTTGTCAATGCATGCATTTTGATGGAAATTTGCATATTGCTCTCCTGGACATGGCACACAGTCATCTGCATCTGAAAAAGAAGATACAACATTGTTTATATGTCATGGCTCCAGCATATAATTTGAGTGTTTTTATTCCTGTTGTTCTTTAACATGTCTTGGACTCCATCTAATTATATTATTATATATTACCTAATTATATTATATATAATTATATAATTTTGTAAACAACAAACTTAAAGACTCGGGATCCATCCTACCCCTAAAATGACCAAACAACGAAGACTGTATTGATGAAACGGTTAAAGGCAATTTCTTTAAACATGTTCTTTGGCTCAGTCTTATAAACAGCAGCAACACACACCCAATATTTCCCAGCCATACTACAGACAATTACAACGATTACGGTGATCTTATACATAATGATTTTACAGAAGACAACATTGAAAATGCACTACACAATCTAAAACCATCTCTATCTATTGGACCTGATGGACTATGTGCATACTTCTTAAAAAAGCTTTCCACTGCAATTGCAGAACCTCCAAACATAATTTTTGAAAAATCTTTCAGTACCAGCACCTTGCCCTACCAATGGTCACAAGCCAAGGTCATACCTATCTTCAAAAAGGGAGACCCTAGCCTAGTTGAAAATTACAGACCAATTTCTTTGGTCACCTGCAAAGTCATGAAATCAATCATTAACCAATCTATTAACCTCCACCTAGAGACAACCAACCTACTTTCTATCGAACAATTTGGTTTCAGAAAAAAAATTATCCTGTAATCTACAAGTACTACATTGCAAAAACATATGGACTACACATCTCGATCAGGGCAAAGCAATAGACACAGTTTACATAGACTTCTTTTGATTCGGTGGTACATGACAAATTACCTCTAAAACTAAAATCCTATGGCATTTCTCCTACATAAATGGATAGCTGCCTTCCTGTCAAACAGACAACAAGTGGTCAAAATAGGAAGCGCTTTATCAAATCCTGTACCTGTTAATAGTGGTGTTCCCCAAGGCAGTGTTTTAGGTCTAACACTCTTCATACTTTACATAAATGATCTTTGCAATCATATTAAAAGCAACCGTGTTCTCTTCGCTGACAATGTTAAACTATTCAACACTACAGACAATGCAACTACCCTTCAAAAAGACATTGACTATGTGTCAGATTGGTCTAACAAGTGGCAACTTCAAATCTCAACCAACAAATGCTCTGACTTGCACATTGGCAAAAAACAAAAACAAAACATAAAATACAAATTAGATGGACATGACCTTATAGATGACCCTCACTCTGTCAAGGACCTCATTTTTGGAGTACTCATTTCTATAGATCTAAGTGCCAGAGCCCACTGTAAGAGCATTGCCAAAAAGGCACTAAGAGTTGTTAACCTAATCTTGTGTAGCTTCTTCTCTGGTAATATTGTACTACTAACTAGAGCATACAAAACATTTACTAGACCCATTCTTGAATACAGCTTATCTATCTTGACTCCACACTGCATATCGGACATAAATACAATTGAGAGAGTCCAGAGATATTTCACAAGAAGAGTCCTCCACTCCTCTGCTCGCAATAAAATACCTTATGCCACCAGACTCTAAATTTTGGGCTTAGACAACTTAGAACTACACAGACTTCAGTCTGACCTAAGCATAGTACATAAAATTATCTACCACAATATCCAACCTGTCAGTGACTACTTCAGCTTCAACCGCAACAATAACACGAGCAAATAATAGATTCAAACTCAAGGTAAACCACTCCAAACTTGATTGCAGAAAATATGACTGAGTGGTCAATGCCTTTAATGCACTACCTGACTCTGTAGTTTCTTCCCCAAACCCCCAAAACTTTAAGCTTAAACTATCTACTGTTGACCCCATCCCATTCCTAAGAGGTCTATAAGGGGCGTGCATAAGTGCACCTGCGTGCTTACCTTCTCTGTCCTAATATTCCTTTTTATTTACTCTTTTCATGTATCCAAATTATGTTTATACTTTTACCTGTTGTATTATATATGGTTGACAAATAAATAAATAAAATAAATAAATAAAATAAATCTGGTATCCAAAAACAAATCTTTCATTATTTGGAAATTGGTTTTAAGGTGCTTGACCCTAGCCTAGAGAGTACTCTTACATCCTGGAAAAGCCAGATTCCATTTTGTAACATTTTGAGGTAACAGAAACATCTAGAACAGGGGTAGTCAACCTTTTTATACCTACTGCCCACTTTTGTATCTCTGTTAGTAGTAAAATTTTCTAACCGCCCACTGGTTCCACAGTAATGCCCCGTGTATCATTGTCTGCACATGCCTCTCACGCATCGTGGATTGGGTTTGGGGGAGCGCAGGTACTAGCTCTGCTTGTCTGTTTCACCTGGGTGGTGTGGGGGGAAATTATTATTATTATTATTATTATTATTTATTATATTTGTATACCGCCCATCTCCCGAAGGACTCAGGGCAGTTCACAGACAAAAAACAACAGAAAACATATAATGGATAAAAAACAGCTAAAGAATAGATAGTTAAATTCAATTGATGCTCTAACTTTTAAATACAAATTTAAAACCTCATTTAAACCCCTTTTTTAAAAAATCCCAATTTAAAACTATATTCAAACTAGTCCTGCTCTTCGAAACAGCAACGTCTTCAGCTCGCGGCGGAAGGACTTGAGATCGGGGAGTTGACGAAGCCCCAGAGGGTAGGGGCCCCCACAGAGAAGGCCCTCCCCCTAGAGGTCGCCAGCCGAAATTGTTTAGCTGACGGTATCTGGAGGAGGCCCTCTCTGTGAGAGCGCACTGGTCGGTGAGAGGCTAATGGTGGCAGTAGGCGGTCCCGTAAATATCCCGGCCCTAGGCCATGGAGCGTTTTAAAGGTGATGACAAGTACCTTAAAGTGAACCCGAAAGACCACTGGGAGCCAGTGCAGATTACGCAGGAGGGGTGTTACATGGGAGCCAAAAGGTGCTCCCTCTATCACCCGCGCAGCCGCATTCTGGACCAGTTGGAGTCTCCGGGCACACTTCAAGGGGAGCCCCATGTAGAGAGCATTACAGTAGTCCAGGCGGGATGTAACAAGGGCATGAGCGACCGTGCATAAGAAAACCCGATCCAGAAAGGGGCGTAACTGGCGTATCAGGCGAACCTGATGAAAGGCTCCCCTGGTGACGGCTATCATATGATCTTCTAAAGACAGCCGTGCATCCAGGAGGATGCCCTTTCCGTGGGGGCCAATAGTTCACCCCCAATGGTCAGTGATGGAATTAGCTGACTGTACCGGGCCGCCGGCATCCACAGCCACTCGGTCTTGGTGGGATTGAGTCTGAGTCTGTTCCTCCCCATCCAGACCCGTACGGCCTCCAGGCACTGGGACATCACTTCAACAGCCTCGTTGGGGTGGTTAGGGGTGGAAATATAGAGCTGAGTATCATCAGCGTATAGATGACAACTCACCCCAAGACCACGGATGATCTCACCCAGTGGCTTCATATAGATGTTGAACAGAAGAGGCGAGAGAACCAACCCTTGCGGCACCCCACATAAGAGGCGCCTTGGGGTCGATCTCTGTCCCCCCGTCAACACCGTCTGCGACCGGTCGGAGAGTTAGGAGGAGAACCACCGATGAACAGTGCCCCTCACTCCAAGTCCCTCGAGTCGGCACAGCAGGATACCATGATCGATGGTATCAAAAGCCGCTGAGAGATCTAATAGGACCAAGACAGAGGAACAACCTCTGTCCCGAGCCCTCAAGAGATCATCAACCAGCACGACCAAGGTTGTTTCCATGCTGTGACCAGGCCGGAAACCGGACTGGAATGGATCAAGATAGACAGTTTCATCCAGGTACTGGGGCAACTGTCTTGCAACCACACTCTCGACAACCTTTGCCAAAAAGCGAAGGTTGGGGACCGGACGATAATTTGCTAAACTAGATGGGTCAAGGGAAGGCTTCTTGAGGAGGGGCCTCACCACCGCCTCTTTCAAGGCGGCAGGGAAAACACCCTCCATCAAAGAAGCGTTCACGATTTTCTGGAGCCAGCCTCATGTCACCGCCAATACCAACCAGGAGGGACACGGGTCCAATAAACATGTGGTCGCATTCAATCTCCCCATTAACCTGTCCATGTCCTCAGGGATCACAGGATCAAACTCATCCCAGATAATAACATCAAGGCTCTTTTGTTTGCGATCGCACTATAGTGCTCTTTAGTTTCACTTAATGTGAACTAAACTTATACGTGGGTGATACAAATAGTATATTTTCAGAAATTTAAATTGTCACGGGGAATTTTATGACAACCTACTGAAAATGTTTTTAAATAATGCTATGGAATTTTTTAAAAAAAGTCAATTAATTTTTTTTAAAAAAAGGAAAGTGCTTCAGTATCGGACAAAACCCCTACCGTCCACCATGAAAGCTGGAAGGCCCACTAATGTGCGGTAGGGACCAGGTTGATTACCACGGATCTAGAAGAATCCGGCTTAGTCTGTGACACATATTTATCTGAAGACAAAATCTATATCTCATACATCAACAGCATTGCTGTTTGACCGCATCCTGTTTTTAAATAAAGCATCAAGATCTTCATACATGGACTGGTTGGATAGGGTTTAGCTACATGTTGAACTATAGACAGGGTAACCTGTAGGGAGGAGGAGAATGGTATAACTTAAAGGCAAAATTATGGTCTGCGATGTTGTTTATTTGAATGGATAGAAAAAAGGATTACATACATCTTCTGCAGCCCAATTCTGATTGCTGGTAAGCACAATTAGAACTTCCGCTCCATTGTATTCAGAGATGTGAAAATCTTAACTTTCAAATGAAATGGGAGGTGAGGCAAAGATTCTTGGATAACAGAGGCAGAAATCAACCAGTCAGCATGTTACTTCTTATTTAATCAATGCATTCTATTGATGCATATCTTACCCTGTTGTGCTGAAATCTTTCCTTCAGCACATGGAAGGCAGTCATAGCAACAGAACAGCTTTCCTTCTTTCATGGTTTTTCTATGACCTGAAAGACAATGATCATTGCACACAGAAAGGGGCTGAACCTGAAACGAGAACAGAGAAAAGAAGAACAGCAATAGCAATAGCACTTAGACTTATATACCACTTCACAGTGCTTTACAGCCCTCTTTGAGCAGTTTACAGAGTCAGCATATTCCTCATTTTACTGACCTCAGAAGGATGGAAGGCTGAGTCAACCTTGAGCCAAAGAGAATCAAACTATGGCAGTCAGCAGAAGTAGCCTGCAGTACTGCATTCTAACCACTGTGCCACCATGGCTCAGAATGTTAAATTAAATGTTGTCAATGTGGGGACAGTAGATTAAATAATTAATTCTTGTATATTCTTCTTAGAGATCTTTCTCCAACATCCACTGTTCAATGAAGGGGCTTTTAAATCAGGGGTGAAATCCGGTTCAGACCGGATTGCCTGATGCAGTAGCGATGGTGGCGGGTAGTTCGGAGAACCGGTACCAAAAATCCCTGCCCCCCCCCGCCCAGCTGTGCCCTGCGATCATCAGAGGTTTTTTTTTTACTTTTAAAAGCATTTTTTCTTCCGCCGAAAAAAAAAAAAGGCTTTGATGATTGTGCGGCTCAGCTGGGATCATCAGAACTCTTTAAAAGCTGAGTTGCCTGAGTTCCAATGCAAAGTCCACAGACTGAAACCAGTACGGAAAATGTTGTGCAGTTCTCTACTTGGTTTATTTTGCCAAATGAGAATCTTTTTAAGAAATAAGTATTTTATTTCTTTGTAGCCACTGTTTGGGGGAGAGCATAAAGCATACACCTCCAAACTCCAAAATGAGTGTGTAGACTTGGGTTTATCCAAGTATGTTGATGAGAATACAGTATTAGCTTTTTCTCATACTGGATGAAAGTGATTATGGTTCCCTTGTTCTTTGTTTTCTTTATTCTGTTCTTTCCAAAGATTCATTTGACTAAATTGATCCAGTCTGAATGGATTTCTGTCTCGAAGCATCTGTGATTTGGAGACATCTAAGTACTATGCAGAGCATACAACAATGACAAAACCTGACAATGTATACCGTATTTTTCAGAATATAAGACGCACCTTTCCCCCCCAAAAAGGTGAAAATCTGGGTGGGTCTTATACTCCAAATGTAGCCCCACCCAGCCTCTCAAACTGAGTTTTCAGAGGCTAAAAAAAGAGCTTCAGAAAAAAAAGCCTCCGAAATAGAGCTTCAGAAAAAAAGCCTCTGAAATACAGCTTCAGAAAAAAAGCCTCCTAAATAGAGCTTCAGAAAAAAAGTCTCTGAGAGGATTTTTTTCTGAAGCTCTGTTTCGGAGGCTTTAAGAGGCAGAAAAAAATTTTTTTTTTCCGAAACAGTGGTTCAGAAGTTTCAAAGGCTGAAAAAAAAAGCAGGTGCAGAACCAATGAACCTGTTGCTAAAATTCACCTCTGGGAACAGCTGATTTGGGGTATTCCTGGAGGCCGCTCCACCCCCAATCAGCTTTTTTCTTATTTTCCTCCTCAAAAACTAAGCTCTTGCTTATACTTTGGTGTCTTTTATACTCTGAAAAATATGATAGTTTTATGAAAAAATCTGGAGGTATGCAAATTCTATTAGAATAAATTTATTGATTGCTTTATGGTATCAACACACAAATATATTTATTATTATTATGCATATATGACCAAAGCAGCAGCAGTATTTTTCAAAATTTGTTGCAAAAATCAAATCCAGAAAGCACACCCAGGCAGACTGCTGCAGCAGGATTCATTAACTTCTTTACATACACAATAATAATTGGAGATAAATGTGTAATACCAATATAGATTCTTCTTCAGTGCAGTAGCAGTTAGACGCAAAATACAAGGCAGGAGAAAACAGTTAATTTCATTTCAGCAGAGCAGACAAGTTCACTCACTGGTTTCAGTTTTAATTCTCTGCACAGACTCAGAAGCTGCAGACTAAGACACGCCCTGGCTCCAGTGTGTCTCAGCTCCCAGTTGGCTGACTTAGTTGCTATGCCTATTCATTTTTTACTTTGCAAACAGGTTCATCCAGCCTACCTGATTAAAACTGGTGGGCCAAACAATGGCCTTCTCCTGAATGGTGAATTTCATTTCTTCAGAATTATGTACATCTAAACTTCCAACTTTGACTCTAAGGAAGGACTGGTTTGGCAAGGTGATCCAGTTGATTAGATCAAATCCTGACACTAATTGGCCACTTTCATCAAAGGAAACGGGCTCCCCAGCATTATTGTTAAACGAGACAGTCCTCAGAAAATGATGCAACTCAAAGAGAAAAAGAGAGAGATGTTTTATAAAAATGATTAGACAAAGAGCTAAAAGGACTTTTGGGGAAAAAAGAGATCCTCCCCCACCCCGCCCGAATCCACTCCTGATTAATTATTGCTTTCTATCAGAGTTTTCCTTTAAGAATAGGAAATCTACTGTCTTGAACACGATGCAGAGCATCCAGGAGTACATCAGTAAGATGGTACCCAAAGATGAGCTGCTGAGAGAATGCCTGAAGCAGCATGAGACATGATAGGAAAATCAATCAGAGCAAGTACCATGGCAACAGAAGACACTCCAAGGGATGTGCTCTCAACAGATATCTGAGGTGTCAAACATTGGGAAATCCTATTAGTAGCTGAAAAGGGCTAGACCAAAGGCTCTGGTCATAGCAGCACAAGGACAGACACCAGAACCATAGAAGTAGGAATCTACCACACTAAACTATAACTGTCTGGTTTGGTTCTGCAACTCAACAAGACAAACACAGATTTCATAGGATAGTTAGAATGCAGAAAAAACAATTGCTACCAACCTGCCTTCCATTGAGGACCTGTATACTCCATGAGTCAAAAAGAGGGCTGTGAAAATATTTACAGACCCCTCACATCCTGGACATAAACTGTTTCAACTCCTACCCTCAAAATGACACTATAGAGCACTGCACATCAGAACAACTAGACACAAGAATAGTTTTCTCCTGAATGCCATCTGTCTGCTAAACAAATAATTCCCTCAACTCTGTCAAACTAAGGCTGCATTATTATTACTATTAGTCTTCTAATTGTTCCTATCACTTTTCCTCTCACTTATGACTATAACTTTGTTGCTTGTATCCTTATGATTTATATTGATATCAATTGTTTCCTAGTATGACTTGATTACTGATTTGTACCCCATGACTATAATTAAGTGTTGTACCTTATGATTCTTGACAATTGTATCTTCTCTTTTTATGTACACATAGAGCCTAGGCACCAAAGACAAATTCCTTGTGTGTCCAATCACATTTGGCCAATAAAGAATTCTATTCTATTCTATTCTAAACAGGATCCAAAGTACATACTACGCAGACAGACCTTTGAGAAGGTCCAACACGTAGTAGTAATTGGAACACAGGCAGGAACAGCATGCACTGAATGGCAAAACAAAGCAGCTGGCATTGTGTACAAGAACATCTGCATAGAATAAGGGCTAGTTTAGATGCAAGATCCCACAGAAGCTCATAGAGAAGAAGAAAGTTAAGATTTTACGGGACTTCCAGTTTCAGACAGATGGGCTGGTAGTAGCCAATGAAATAGATATCATGGTAGTAGACAAGAACTAGAAGACAGTGGTGGCGATAGACATAACAATGCCAAGTGATATCAGAAAAAAGAACTACAAAAAGCTGGAGAGGTACAAGAGTGTGAAAAAAGCACTGGGGAATATGTGGCAAAAAAAGGCCAAAATCATGATTTGAACCTTAAGCGGGGAAAATGGCTCCAAAAAATCCCAGGAATTATATCAGAGTTCTCTATTTCAAAGAGGGCAGTGCCAGAAACAGCTGTGATGTTGCAGAACCCCATAAACTCCTAGATGTTTGGTAAGGAAATGAAAGGACACATACCACCAATAACAATGAGAATAGAATGTACATTATACATGCATTCATTTACATGTACATATACACATGCATGCATACATACATACATACATACTGAAAGTGATACCTGCCATGATCCTTGATGGAGAAGATCCAGTTGACTTAGATCTGGCAAAACTATATGTTTCCTTTTGAATGAATATAGAGCATGCAAGGCATGTACCACAGCATAGACGGCATTGTAGACGGTGTAACTGTGGCTATTCATGTTCATGTCAAAAATCGAAGAAGGCAGAGTTTCTATATCCTCATCCCCAGTGCATATACCATCAAAAGTCTTTTCTCCACTAGAGTTCGGGAACGCACATTGAAACGCATCTTCCCAAAAACCCTTGAGAAAGCCATCTTCTGGATTGGTGGCCAATTTTCTTTCCCTAACAAAATCCTGAAATCCTACCAAGTCACTTAAGTGAACCATAATGGATATAGCACCATGAATGAAGTGTAGAGGCCAGTTCCTTTGAATAGAAATGGAAGTGAAAACCATCTGGGCTGTTGTGATCCAGATTTTATCATTTTTTGTTTGAACGTGATAAGAGAACAACAATCTCATAATCATAAATTCACCTTGAACAATTACAGCAGATGCCATGGTTGCCCCAACAATGTTGTATGCTTTAGTTCCATCGTCCCACATTTCAGCTAACTGACTATTGTAGATCTTCTTGGGGAAATATTCAATGAAGTCAAAGCAGATGCCTCTCTGGGCAAACATTGAAACCACAGTCGCTATAAACCCATCTCCAATATGGAGATGATTCAGAAGAATCATCCCCACCCATGTCCACCCAAAATGTAGCAATAATTGGAGAATTCCCCTGTATTGAAGCATATTGTTAGGGAACATCCAGTGGAAAACATCTCCATAATTATTTGTAGGTGCAGAACCATAGATGAGCTGATGAAAGAAAAGCAATTGAAAGGTGTTGCTGCAATAAGCATACAGGATATGTTTTTGTACTCTATATGAGAAACATAAACAGAAGCTAGCTGAAATAAAAACATGCAAACTGACCAAAACAGATTTCTGTATTAATTTTTCAAGCGTTGTCTACATTAATGTTCTTAATTATTTCATTTGATGCTAATTCGTGTGAAAATTTCAATTTTAATTTCTCATTGAAATGAATACCTTAGGTACTCCATGAATTGTTTATTGGTTGAAATTATAACTTCAAGTTGTCTAATCTTTAGGAAGGAAAGAAGGGAGGGAGGGAGGGAGGGAGGGAAGGAAGGAAGGAAGGAAGGAAGGAAGGAAGGAAGGAAGGAAGGAAGGGAGAGAGGGAGGGAGGGAAGGAAGGAAGGAAGGAGAAAAGATATATAAGATTGTGTGCATATGTATGTGTATGTACCGGGGATGCGGTGGCTCAGGGGCTAGGACACTGAGCTTGTCAATCGAAAGGTTGGCACTTCGGCGGTTCGAATCCTTAGTGCTGTCGTGTAATGGGGTGAGCTCCTGTTACTTGTCCCAGCTTCTGCCAACTGAGCAGTTTCGAAAGCACGTAAAAATGCCAGTAGAAAAAATAGGGACCACCTTTGGTGGGAAGATAACAGCGTTCCGTGCACCTTTGGCATTGAGTCATGCCGGCCACATGACTGCGGAGATGTTTTCAGACAGTGCTGGCTCTTATGTATATGTATATGTATATGTATATGTATATGTATATGTAAAAGGAAGCATACCTCACCTGTTGTATCTTGTAATTGCACAGGATATTTGCCATATCCAGAGAGATTTTTGTATGAGGTCCTCCAATGACAGCTATTTCATTGTTCTGGCCATCACACTTGTAATTGGGGATGAATTTGCCCTTTGTTGAAAGAAGCTCCAGTGCACCACGATAGGTCCAGCTTCCGATGAAGTTGGTGTTGTAAATGTGGAAGCCCAAGGTGATGTTGGGTAGGAGGTGAGGGTTTTCATTGATTTCCTTTGAAGCAAATTCCAAGGCCAGAATATTCTGATAGTTTTGTGTCAAGTACCTGTAAGATGATGATATTAACTCACTATTCTCTATATCTTGCATTTTAAATCTGGGAAAAAAGTATTAAGACATTTTTTTTTCTGACATCAAGTGAAACGACAGGCCTATTTTTTATTTTTATCCAAATAAAAACTTGGAAGTAGGAAAATTGTCTAGAACTTACATATCAGCTATGAAACATATAGTTCATGCCACTTAGATGTGATTTTATTTGGAAAGTAATGACCTTTTTCTCAGAAGCATCAGAGAAATTAGACTATGATTTTTGAAAGTTTGGACAATAATAAATTAGTTCAGATAATTAGTTCAGGCAAGTTCTTCTTGCCAGAAGAATCTCTGTGAGGATTGATTGATGAATAAAGAATATCAGAATGTTCAGGTAAAATCAAAGCATAAGACTAGGAACCTTGACAAATAAAAAGTAATAAAGTCAAGTCAAATCAAATCAAACAGTTTTTTAGGTGACATAGCCTTTGCAAATAATCTGAGCAGAAATTTTGGAGCCTAAATTTTCCAGCATTGTTTTTGCAAGGGATACAGTAATATTACATTATTAATAAACAGTAATATTACATTATTAATAAATGTGGCCCAGGAAATGCATTGAGTATTCAACAACCAAGTAATCTACAGAGTCAGATTATTCACAACAAGGAAAGTTCATTGAAGAAATGCAACAACTCTGAACGTTTTACAATGGCAATCCAGGGTGTTCATGTGAGGGTGGGATTTCAAACGAGAATGGTTCAGAAATCATATAGATTTGGAAGGTTATGACACCCAGGTTCAGCTGTCCTGCCTTTAAATATCTGGGAATGGGAAGAGGTTCGCTGTCCAGACATCGACCAAGAGCAAAACTGTACATTATCTGAGACTGCAACAGTACCAGCACTGGAATCTTAACCACCATTTCGAGAAGCTGCCTGCTCAACTCTTTCTATCTATAATTCAAATGTCCCTGAGCAGCTTCCCTCTGAGAAGACACAGCATAAACTATCAGTAAAAGATCTGATTTGGCTTTCTGCCTTTCTGCTTCAACAGCTCTCCAAGATACAGATAAGAGTCTTGGTGTTATTTAGTCTTGATATTCCTGTCAGTAGCAACTAGAATTCCCCTGAGAACAAAGAAAAAGATTGATAATGATTGTAGAATAATAAACTTGTACGTGGCAGGATAGGATAATAGGATATGCCTGATAATTTCCTATTCAGAACTGCATTTAACCAGGCCCCAAAACAATTATAGTTTAATAGGAAGTATCTGTCATCCACTAAAATATGCAAAGTGAAGACAAATACTAATTCATAAGAAAAAAGTTTCAGGGTTCATTTCAACTAAAGGCTTGAAACTGGATAGAAATGTCAAACTCAGGTCCCCCTCAAAAGTTTTTTTCAGTCACACCCCCATATTTTTTTCTTTATTACTTTCCTCTATTCTATTAGTACCAGCACAATTCTCCTTGTATCTAATGCCACTGCTTTGAACCTAAACTTTTTATCACATCAACTTTGCAAAGCCTTTTATTAATTAAAGACACAAACAATACCATTTACAGCAGGGGTGAAATGCTCCCGGTTCGCCCAATTAGGTAGTGATGTCAGCTGCTGGTTCGGAGGACCGGTAGCAAAAATCCCTGGCCCCGCCCCACTGCCTCTGCTGAGCCGCACCATCAGCAGAGGTTTTTCTTTTACTTTTAAAAGATTTTCTTCAGCCGAAACATGCCTTTAAAAGTAAAAAAAAAAAAACAACTCTGATGATCGCGGGGCTGAGCAGAGATCATCAAAACCCTTTAAAAATTTTTTTAAAAAACCCTCTTCAACTGAAGGGGAAAAAAAATAAGAAAAAAAGAGGTTTTAAAAGCCTCCTCTGGCGATTTCCTGATCCTCACAGGCTTTTAAACTCACTTTTTAACAGCCCCCACTTACAAGATCCCCCACCCATGCCCACCCAATTCCCTCTCCTCACTTACCTATAATTACTGCTCTTTCGGGCTGGCAACGCCATGCTTTCTTCAGCTACTGAAGAAAAAAAAAAGCTTGCTTTGACTTTCTGCTTTGCTGAATGAGGAACTCTGGGAGTTGAAGTCCACAAACTAAGTTACTAAGGTTGGAAATCCCTGTTCTAAAAAATAAATAAAAATAATAAAATAAAATATTTGTGCAGCTTTCTGAGATTTGGTGTGTTTCTGTAGTGTTTCACTCTAACTACACAAACACACAAAATCTCACAAAGCTGTATGTGGCATTGTGTGTGTGTGTGTGAGTGAGTCCGTTGTGTTGTGTGTGTGTAAAGTGTGAAAGTGTGGGGTTCCTGTTTGTTGCAGGGGCCATTTTGGGTGAAGTGCAGCTGCTTTTACATTGTGTGTGAGTCAGTTGTGTTGTACTGTGTGTGTGTAAAGTGTGAAAGTTGGTTTTTGGTACCTCTTATTGTTTTGTATACCTTATTTATTATTTTGATTATTTATTGTTATTGGCCACGCCCACCCAGTCATCTGATGACCAAGCCATGCCCACCAATTAAGCCACGCCCACAGAACCGGTAGGGAAAATTTTTAGATTTCACCCCTGATTTACAGATTAACACAGTTGGAAGGGACCTCGCAGGTCATTTAGTCCAAATCCTCCCCCAAGCAGGAGACCCTACATCATTTCTGACAAATGGCATTTCAATCTCTTCTTGAAATCCTCCAATGATGAATCTACTATAATTTCTGAAGGCAACTTCTGTTCCATGGGTTGATTGTTCTCAGTGTCAGAACATTTCTCCTTATTTCCAGATTGAATCTCTCCTTGATCAGTTTCCATCCATTATTCCTTGTCTGGCCTTCAGGTGCCTTGGAAAATAGCTTGACCCCTTCATCTCTGTAGCAGCCCCTCAAATATTGGAACACTGCTACCATGTCTCCCCTAATCCTTCTCTTCACTAGACAAGCCGTGCCCAGTTCCTGTAACCATTCTTCATGTTTTAGTCTCCAATCCCCTAATCATCCTGTTTGCACTTCTCTGCACTTTTTCTAAAGTCTCAACATCTTTTCTTATAGTGTGGTGACCAAAACTGGATGCAGTATTCTAGGTGTGGTCTTATTAAGGCTTTATAGAGTGATATTAATACCTTACTTGATCTTGATTGTATCCTTCTGTTAATGCAATTTAGGATTGTGCTGGCTTTTTTAGCTGCTGCCACACACTGCTGGCTCATATTTAACTGGTTATCCACTAAGACTCCAAGATCCCTCTCACAATTACTGCTATTAAACCTGGTTTCACCCAGTCTGTATGTGTAATTTTGTTTTTTCTTGCCTAAGTGTAAGACTTTACTTTTCTGTACATTGAAAAGTAAAGTCTTACATTTAGGCAAGAAAAATATTGTCAGTTAGATGGTTTCCTTTGCATCATTCAATGTAGGCAATGATGCACACTAAGACAGGTCTCTGCACTTTTCCCTCCAAAATGCTTAAATCTCTTCTCCATTTCTCCTAAAGCAAGATTGGATAGGTCCACAAGTCAAAAAGCTTTCTATCCACAATCCTTTCCAGGATAGGTGGAATAAGGATGCTACTATTTCTACATAAGACAAGACATAAACTTCTTCATATCGGCCCAGATATCGATTACTTTCTTCTATGTCATGGTATTTATTTATTTATTTATTTAATTAATTAAACTTTTATACCGCCCTTCTCCCGAAGGACTCAGGGCGGTGTACAGCCTACATTAAAACAATTTATATGCACACTAAAATAACAATTAAAAAACTTATTCCAAAAAGGCCGAAATTAAAACCGTCCAATTGACCATATAAAATACCCAATAAAATACAATTAAAATTTAAAATTTAAGAATTTAAAAAATTTAGCATTTAAAAATCAGGCCAGTCCCGCTTGGATAAATAAATAAGTTTTCAGTTCCCGGCGAAAGGTCCAAAGGTCAGGCAATTGGCGTAAACTGGGAGGAAGTTTGTTCCAGAAAGTAGGTGCTCCCACAGAGAAGGCCCTTCCACTGGGGGCCGCCAGACGACATTGCCTCGCTGACGGCACCCTGAGGAGTCCCTCTCTATGAGAGTGCACGGGTCGGTGGGAGGCATGTGGTAACAGCAGGCGGTCCAGTAAGTACCCGGGCCCTAAGCCATGGAGCGCTTTGAAGGTGGTAACCAAAACTTTGAAGCGCACCCGGAAGACCACAGGTAGCCAGTGCAGACTGTGCAGGAGTGGTGTTACCCGGGAGCAACGTGGTGCTCCCTCAATCACCCGCGCAGCTGCATTCTGGACTAGCTGAAGTCTCCGAGTGCACTTTAGGGGTAGCCCCATGTAGAGAGCATTGAAATAATCCAGGCGAGAAGTGACGAGAGCATGAATGACCGTGCATAAGGCATCCCGATCAAGAAAGGGGCGCAACTGGCAGACCAGGCGAACCTGGTAAAAAGCTCTCCTGGAGACGGCCGCCAAATGGTCTTCGAATGACAGCCGTCCATCCAGGAGAATGCCCAAGTTGCACACCCTTTCCGTTGGGGCCACTGACTCGCCCCCAACAGTCAGCTGCGGTTGCAGCTGACTGTACCGAGATGCCGGCATCCACAGCCACTCCGTCTTGGATGGATTGAGTCTGAGTCTGTTTCTCCCCATCCAGACCCGTACGGCCTCCAGACAACGGGACAGCACTTTGACAGCTTCGCTGGGGTGGCCTGGGGTGGAAAAGTACAGCTGAGTATCATCAGCGTACAGGTGATAACTCATCCCAATGCCACTGATGACCTCGCCCAACGGCTTCATATAGATGTTGAACAGGAGAGGCGAGAGAATCAACCCCTGCGGCACCCCACAAGTGAGGTGCCTCGCGGCCGATCTCTGCCCCCCTTTCAACACCATCTGCGGCCGGTCGGAGAGGTAGGAGGAGAACCACCGATAAACGGTGCCTCCCACTCCCAACCCCTCCAACCGGCGCAGCAGGATACCATGGTCGATGGTATCAAAAGCCGATGAGAGATCTAACAGGACCAAGGCAGAGGAGCAACCCCTATCCCTGGCCCTCCAGAGGTCATCCACCAATGCGACCAAAGCTGTCTCCGTGCTATGCCCGGGTCGGAAGCCGGACTGGAACGGGTCTAGATAGACAGCTTCCTCCAGGTACTGAGGAAACTGCCACGCCACCACACTCTCTACAGCCTTTGCCACAAAGCGAAGGTTGGAGACTGGACGGTAATTACCCAAAATAGCTGGGTCCAGGGAAGGCTTCTTGAGGAGGGGTCTCACCACCGCCTCTTTCAAGGCAGCGGGAAAGATCCCCTCCATCAAAGAAGCATTTATAATCCCCCGGAGCCAGCCTTGTGTCACCTCCTAAGTGGCCAGCACCAGCCAGGAGGGGCACGGGTCCAGTAAACATGTAGTGGCATGCAGCCTCCCCAGCAACCTGTCCACGTCCTTTGGTTCTGTCTCCCTGCGGTGGTGAGTAGCGGTCTGAAAGTCTAGGCAGAGGAGAAAATGATCTGACCATGACACCGGTATCGTCACTAAATCTCTTGCTACCAGATCATTAAACCACTGTCCAGAGATATAAATCAGATCCAGCGCGGATTCCCCCGTGTGGGTAGGGCCATCAGTTATTTGAATCAGGTCCAAGGCCGTCATGGAAGCCTGGAACTCCTGAACCACTGTCCACGACAAGCCGGCCGATGGCAAGTTGAAATCACCCATGACCAACAGTCTGGGGATCTCAACAGCCACCCCGGCAAGCACCTCCAGCAGCTCAGGCAGGGCTGTAGTCACGTAGCAAGGAGCCTGGTACGCGATCAACAGACCCATCTGATTCTTATGGCCCCACTTCACAAGAAGGGATTCACAGCCAGTTTATCGTCCAGTCTCCAACCTTCGCTTCGCGGCGAAGGTTGTAGAGAGTATGGTGGCATATCAGTTTCCCCTACACCTGGATGAAACCGTCTATCTAGACCCGTTCCAGTCCGGTTTTCGGCCCGGCTACAGCACGGAGATGGCTTTGGTCGCGTTGGTGGATGATCTCTGGAGGGCCAGGGATAGGGGTTGTTCCTCTGCCCTGGTCCTATTAGACCTCTCAGCGGCTTTCGATACCATCGACCATGGTATCCTGCTGCACCGGCTGGAGGGATTGGGAGTGGAAGGCACCGTCTATCGGTGGTTCTCCTCCTATCTCTCCGACCGGTCGCAGTCGGTGTTGACAGGGGGGCAGAGGTCGGCCCCGAGGCGCCTCACTTGTGGGGTGCCGCAGGGGTCGATCCTCTCGCCCCTTCTGTTCAACATCTACATGAAGCCGCTGGGTGAGATCATCAGTGGTTTCGGCGTGAGGTACCAGCTGTATGCGGATGACACCCAGCTGTACTTTTCCATGCCGGACCACCCCAACGAAGCTATCGAAGTGCTGTCCCGGTGTCTGGAGGCCGTACGGGTCTGGATGGGGAGAAACAGACTCAGACTCAATCCATCCAAGACAGAGTGGCTGTGGATGCCGGCATCCCGGTACAGTCAGCTAAATCCGCGGCTGACCATCGGTGGCGAGTCATTGGCCCCGATGGAGGGGGTGCGCAACTTAGGCGTCCTCCTGGATGAACGGCTGTCTCTAGAAGATCATTTGACGGCCGTCTCCAGGAGAGCGTTCTACCAGGTTCGCCTGGTGCGCCAGTTGCGCCCCTTTCTGGACCGGGATGCCCTATGCACAGTCACTCACGCACTCGTGATGACTCGCCTGGATTACTGCAATGCTCTCTACATGGGGCTCCCCTTGAAGGGCATCCGGAGGCTACAGTTAGTCCAGAATGCGGCTGCGCGGGTGATAGAGGAGCCCTCGTGGCTCCCGTGATAACACCCATCCTGCGCAGACTGCACTGGCTACCTGTGGCCTTCCGGGTGCGCTTCAAGGTTTTGGTGACCACCTTTAAAGCGCTCCATGGCATAGGGCCGGGTTATCTACGGGACCGCCTACTGCTACCGAATACCTCTCACCGACCCATGCGCTCTCATAGAGAGGGACTCCTCAGGGTGCCGTCAGCGAGGCAATGTCGTCTGGCGACGCCCAGGGGAAGCGCCTTCTCTGTGGGGGCTCCCACCCTCTGGAACGAACTGCCCCCAGGACTTCGTCAGCTTCCGGACCTTCGGACCTTCCACCGCGAGCTTAAAACATACTTATTTAATTGCGCAGGACTGAGCTAGATTTTAATTTACGGGTTTTAATTGGGTTTTATTCTTATATTTTTAATTATTAGGCTTTTAGAATAAGTTTTTTAATTGTTTTTAGACTGTATTTATCTGTTTTTTAAATGCCTGTAAACCGCCCTGAGTCCTTTGGGAGATAGGGCGGTATATAAATATGAATAATAAATAAATAAATAAATAAACAGCCGGCTATCTGAGGAACAGTGGTCTCTCTCGGCTCCAGACCCTCTTTCATAACAACCGCCACCCCTCCACCCCTACCCTGGGCCCTTGGTTGATGGAATGCTCGGAAACCTGGAGGGCACAGTTCAACTAGGGGCACACCCCCTTCTGCGCCCAACCAGGTGTCCGTAATGCCCATAAAGTCCATGGATTCCCCCTGAATAAGGTCACAAATCAGGGGGGCTTTATTAACCACGGACTCTTCATCCCCACATCTTAGAGGGTATTGGAAAACTTAATAAATAGAACCGATACGATATGAAAGCTGGATAGGGGACTTTGAGGCAGTCACTTTCTCTCAGCCCAAAAAACCTCACAGGTTAGTATTTCTTTTAACTAAACGGGGGAAGGGAATAAGAATAATAACAACAAGGGTGAAATGGGTGGAAACTAATCAAGGAGAGATGCAACTTAGAACTAAGGAGAAATTTCCTGACGGTTAGAACAATTAATCAGTGGAACAACTTGCCTGCAGAAGTTGTAAATGCTCCAACACTGGAAATTTTTAAGAAAATGTTGGATAACCATTTGTCTGAATTTTTTTTTTTTAATTTACATTTATATCCCGCCCTTCTCCGAAGACTCAGGGCGGCTTACAGTGTGTAAGGCAATAGTCTCATTCTATTTGTATATTTACAAAGTCAACTTATTGCCCCCCCAACAATCTGGGTCCTCATTTTACCTACCTTATAAAGGATGGAAGGCTGAGTCAACCTTGGGCCTGGTGGGATTCAAGCATGCAGTAATTGCAGGCTGCTGTGTTTTAATAACAGACTATCTTACAGCCTGAGCCAAACCACGGGCCTTGTTGAAATGATGTAGGATTTCCTGCCTGGGCAGGGGGTTGGACTAGAAGACCTCCAAGGTCCCTTCCAACTCGTTGTTGTTGTTGTTGTTGTTGTTGTTGTTATTATTATTATTATTATTATTATAAGTTTGTTGTGGGGGGGGAAATAGGAATAGGAAAAAGTATTAGGTATATTCACTACCATACATTATCTATAAAAATAATAATGATTCTATCCCTTTGTTAATGCAGGCTAGGACCATGTTGGGTTTTGTGGTAGGTGCAGAACCCTGCTGGCTTATATTTAAGTGATTTTTCACTAGGAGTCCAAGATCCCATCAGTCACTATTATGGAGCCAGGTAACACCAGATAGGAAATTCAGGTTGGCATACCTTAAAGCCAGGCTGAATTTATTACAGCAGCAGAAAATCTTTCTCTTCTAAAAAATAAGATTTATTCATGTTGACTTCCCAAGTACCTGGGGAATTGAATGTACTCCTTCAGAAACTACAGAGGTCTATAATATACAATGGACTATAGAAGCCGACTGTTGACATGCAATACTCATATATTCTTGAGGAATACAGTAAATAGTGTCAGAGTTCTGATGGATGCCCTAATTAAATCATGATCCTCAAGCCAAGCTTCAAAAGAAATCCAGTTATTTATCAGGAGATTTATGTTGGCACGTTCCAGGTGAAGCCAACTCTGACCCCACGTAATTTACGCCACAATCATGACCCTGTTTCCTCTCCACACCCAGGATGTGTCATCAATCACATTCACCAATGGAGCAATTTTGCAGGCTGTAAAGATCACTCCCCTCTGGCCACTGTGGGTAACCCTGAAAGACAGCCATGGGAGAGATATGCCTGAAATGTACTTTTTTTTTCTGGCTGCTGTGCTGCTTCATCCATTTCCCATTCCCCTTGCCAATGGCAAATCGAGAGCAGGCCAGGGTTTATGTGCTCTTTTAACTTCTCTGGATTTCCTGGAGAGTTCTAGGAGTTCCTGGTCATAGTATAGACACTAAAGGACATGGTTAATCTTCCCAGTGGTGGGATTCAGCCAGTTTGCACCACTTCGGGAGAACCGGTTGTTAACTTTCTGAGCAGTTTGGCAAACTGGTTGTTGGAAGAAATCTTTAGGGCAGAGAACCACTTGTTAAATTACTTGAATCCCATCACTGAATCTTCCTCTGGAGCAGCGGTTCTCAACCTGTGGGTCGGGACCCCATTGGGGGTCGAATGATGATTTGCCAGGGGTCGCCTAAGACCATCAGAAATATGGGAAGTATACTTGCGAGTTGAAGAATCTCGCTCCAATGGTTGACTCCACAAGCCAGCTGCAGGCTCTTCAAATCGCTAGCCGAATTCAGCTTCAGGCGCAATGAATTAAAAAAGAGAGAAATCTTTGCTCTGATGTCTCCCTCTCAAGCCAGCTGCAATCACTCCCAATCGCTAGCCTAATCTGGCTTCAGGCGTGATAAACTTAATAGGGGAGGAGTCTCCGCTTTAATACCTCCGTCCTCAAAGCAATCGCAAGCAGTTCAGATCGCTAGCCAATATGGTTTCAGGCGTGATAAACTTAATAGGGGAGGAGTCTCTGCTTTAAGGCCTCCGTCCTCAAAGCAATCGCAAGCAGTTCAGATCACTAGCCAATATGGTTTCAGGCACGATAAATTCAAAACAAAAATAATTTTATGGTTGGGGTCGCCACATCGTGGGGAATTGTATTAAAGGGGTCACAGCACTATAAAGGTTGAGAACCACTGCTCTGGAGAGTAATAGCATAGAGATAGCAAAAAAACGTCTTTCAGATATGTCTGTGATAAGTGACTAAAAGAATAGAATATGGAGATTAAAATTAATGATAGGAAATAATTTGTGTTTTACAGTAAAAAAAAAAAGCCTTAAACAAGTATCCTCTCCTTTCAATATATAGGAAATTATTATTTTTTTAAAGAGCACAAACTATAACATGCTTTCATTTAAGCCTAAGGACATCTCAAAATTGCCAAAACTTTCATGAAACTGATATATGTTCATAAACTTTATTTTCAAAGTTAACATCTTACTTATCACATGAAATGGTCAGCAGTGCTCAGTAAACAACTTGGAGATATTATTACCTCTTCACTAGCTGTTCTCTTTTATTTAGTTCAGGCCGGAAAAGAATAATGTAACATTTGGGTAAAAAAATGCAAGCCAGTAACCCTGCGCTGGAGCCAAAGATGGAGAAGATTTCCACAGCTACCATGTGTTTGCCCTTGGTGCTCAGATAGGCTGGGAAAAAAGACACCCACACACTGCAGAAGATCAGCATGCTGAAGGTGATGAACTTGGCTTCATTAAAGGTGTCAGGTAAGTTCCTAGCTAGGTAGGCAACCAAGAAACTGACTAGGGCAAGAATGTTCATGAAGCCCAAGACACAGAAAAACATGTAAGTCGACCCTTCCTTACATTCCAGGATAATTTCTTTACGCAGGGAATACAGGTCAAAATGTGGAAATGGGGCAGAGGTTGCCAGCCAAATGGCACAAAGAGAAGCTTGAAGAAAGGAGCAAGAAAAGACAACAGAAGCAGACAATCTGTTCCCTACCCATTTCCTTATTCCAGATCCTGGCTTGGTGGCCATAAAAGCCAGAACTACAATGATCGTCTTGGCCAGCACACAAGAAATTGCTACGGAAAAAATGAAGCTAAAAGCAACTTGTCGAAGGAGACATGTCAGTACTGTAGGCCGACCAATGAAAAGAAAAGCAGAAAGGAAGGAGAAGAGAAGAGAAGTGAGGAGAAGGTAGGAGAGGCTCTGGTTGTTGGCTTTGACAACAGGGGTATTGTTGTGCTTAATGAATATAGCAAGCACAAGTACTGTCATGAAAGCAAAAGAGAATGCAAACACCAAAGACACAGTTCCTAAAGGTTCTTGGTAAGACAGGAAGGTGATCTCTTTGTCAATGCATGCATTTTGATGGAAATTTGCATATTGCTCTCCTGGACATGGCACACAGTCATCTGCGTCTGAAAAAGAAGATACAACATTGTTTATATGTCATGGCTCCAGCATATAATTTGAGTGTTTTTATTCCTGTTGTTCTTTAACATGTCTTGGACTCCATCTAATTATATTATTATATATTATCTAATTATATTATATATAATTATATAATTTTGTAAACAACAAACTTAAAGACTCGAGATCCATCCCACCCCTAAAATGACCAAACAGCGAAGACTGTATTGATGAAACCGTTAAAGGCAATCTCTTTAAACATGTTCTTTGGCTCAGTCTTTGTAAACAGCAACAACACACCCCCAATATTTCCCAGCCGTACTACAGACAAAAGACAACATTGAAAAGGCACTACACAATCTAAAACCATCTCTATCTATTGGACCTTATGGACTATGTGCATACTTTTTAAAAAAGCTTTCCACTGCAATTGCAGAACCTCCAAGCATAGTTTTTGAAAAAAATTTCAGTACCAGCACTTTGCCCTACCAATGGTCACAAGCCAAGGTCATACCTATCTTCAAAAAGGGGACCCTAGCCTAGTTGAAAATTACAGACCAATCTCTTTGGTCACCTGCAAAGTCATGAAATCAATCATTAACCAATCTATTAACCTCCACCTAGAGACAACCAACCTACTTTCTATCAAACAATTTGCTTTCAGAAACAAATTATCCTGTAATCTACAAGTACTAAATTGCAAAAACATATGGACTACACATCTCAATCAGGACAAAGCAATAGACACAGTTTGCATAGACTTCTTTTGATTCGGTGGTACATGACAAATTACTTCTGAAACTAAAATCCTATGGCATTTCTCCTACATAAATGGATAGCTGCCTTCCTGTCAAACAGACAACAAGTGATCAAAATAGGAAGCGCTCTATCAAATCCTGTACCTGTTAACAGTACCTGTACCTGTTAATAGTGGTGTTCCCCAAGGCAGTGTTTTAGGTCTAACACTCTTCATACTTTACATAAATGATCTTTGCAATCATATTAAAAGCAACCGTGTTCTCTTCGCTGACAATGTTAAACTATTCAACACTACAGATAATGCAACTACCCTTCAAAAAGACATTGACTATGTGTCAGATTGGTCTAACAAGCGGCAACTTCAAATCTCAACCAACAAATGCTCTGACTTGCACATTGGCAAAAAACAGAAACAAAACATAAAATACAAATTAGATGGACATGACCTTATAGATGACTCTCACTCTGTCAAGGATCTCATTTTTGGAGTACTCATTTCTATAGATCTAAGTGCCAGAGCCCACTGTAACAGCATTGCCAAAAAGGCACTAAGAGTTGTTAACCTAATCTTGTGTAGCTTCTTCTTTGGTAATATTGTACTACTAACTAGAGCATACAAAACATTTACTAGACCCATTCTTGAATACAGCTTATCTATCTTGAATCCACACTGCATATCAGACATAAATACAATTGAGAGAGTCCAGAGATATTTCACAAGAAGAGTCCTCCACTCCTCTGCTCGCAATAAAATACCTTATGCCACCAGACTCCAAATTTTGGGCTTAGACAACTTAGAAATACGTAGACTTCAGTCTGACCTAAGCATAGTACATAAAATTATCTATCACAATGTCCAACCTGTCAGTGACTACTTCAGCTTTAACCACAACAACACACGAGCAAATAATAGATTCAAACTCAAAGTAAACTGCTCCAAACTTGATTGCAGAAAATATGACTTCAGTAATAGAGTGGTCAATGTCTGGAATGCACTACCTGACTCTATAGTTTCTTCCCCAAACCCCCAAAACTTTAAGCTTAAACTGTCTACTGTTGACCTCACCCCATTCCTAAGAGGTCTCTAAGGGGCATGCATAAATGCACCTGCATGTCTATCGTCCCTGTCCTAAAATTCCTTTTTACTAACCTTTTTCATGTATCCAAATTATGTTTATACTTTTACCTGTTGTATTATATATGACTGACAAATAAATAAATAAAATAAAATAAATAAAAATAAATCTGGTATCCAAAAACAAATCTTTCATTATTTGGAAATTGGTTTGAGGGTGCTTGACTCTACAGAGTATCCTTACATCCCAAAAAGCCAGATTCCATTTTGTAACATTTTGAGGTAACAGAAACATCTAGAACAGGGGTAGTCAACCTTTTTATATTTACCACCCACTTTTATATCTCTGTTAGTAGTAAAATTGTCTAACCGCCCACCGGTTCCACAGTAATGCCCCGTGTATCGTTGTCTGCGCATGCCTCTCACGCATCATGGATTGGGTTTGGGGGGGGCGCCGGCTACCAGCTCTGCTTGTCTATTACAGCTGGGTGGTGTTGGGGGGAGATGTGCGAGATAGTCAGGGACGAGGCCCTTTTGTTTGCAGTCGCACTATAGCACCATTTAGTTCACATTTCCTTAATGTGAATTAAACTTATACATGGGTGATACAAATAGTATATTTTCAGAAATTTAAATTGTCACGGGAAATTTTATGTAAACCTAATGAAAATGTTTTTAAATAATGCTATGATTTTTTTTCTAAAAGAAGTCAATTAAATTTAAAAAAATTAAGTAAAAAATTAAGTGCTTCAGTATCGGACAAAACCCCTACCGTCCACCATGAAAGCTGGAAGGCCCACTAATGGGCAGTAGGGACCAGATTGACTACCACTGATCTAGAAGAATCCAGCTTAGTCTGTGACACATATTTTTTTGAAGACAAAATCTACATCCCATACATCAACATCATTGCTGTTTGACCTCATCCTGTTTTTAAATAAAGCATCAAGATCTTCATACATGGACTGGTTGGATAGGGTTTAGCTACATGTTGAACTATAGACAGGGTAACCTGTAGGGAGGAGGAGAATGGTATAACTTAAAGGCAAAATTATGGTCTGAGATTTTGTTTATTTGAATGGATAGAAAAAAGGATTACATACATCTTCTGCACCCCCAACTCTGATTGCTGGTAAGCACAATGAGAACTTCCGCTCCATTGTATTCAGAGATGTGAAAATCTTAACTTTCAAATGAAATGGGAGGTGAGGCAAAGATTCTTGGATAACAGAGGCAGAAATCAACCAGTCAGCATGTTACTTCTTATTTAATCAATGCATTCTATTGATGCATATCTTACCCTGTTGTGCTGAAATCTTTCCTTCAGCACATGGAAGGCAGTCATAGCAACAGAACAGCTTTCCTTCTTTCATGGTTTTTCTATGACCTGAAAGACAATGATCATTGCACACAGAAAGGGGCTGAACCTGAAAGGAGAACAGAGAAAAGGAGAACAGCAATAGCAATAGCACTTAGACTTATATACCACTTCACAGTGCTTTACAGGTCTCTCTGAGCAGTTTACAGAGTCAGCATATTGCCCCCAATAATCTGGCTCCTCATTTTACTGACCTCGGAAGGATGGAAGGCTGAGTCAACCTTGAGCCAAAGAGAATCAAACTATGGCAGTCAGCAGAAGTAGCCTGCAGTACTGCATTCTAACCACTGTGCCATCATGACTCAGAATGTTAATTTAAATGTTGTCAACGTGGGGACAGAAGATTAATTAATTAATTCTTGCGTATTCTTCTTAGAGATCTTTCTCCAACATCCACTGTTCAATGAAGGGGCTTTTAAATCAGGGGTGAAATGCTCCCAGTTCAGACCGGATTGCCTGATGCAGTAGCGATGGTGGCGGGTAGTTCGGAGAACCGGTACCAAAAATCCCTTCCCACCCCCCCGCCCAGCTGTGCCCCGCGATCATCAAAGGTTTTTTTTTTTTACTTTTAAAAGCATTTTTTCTTCCGCCGAAAAAATGCTTTTAAAAGTAAAAACAAAAGCCTCTGATGATTGTGCGGCTCAGCTGGGATCATCAGAACTCTTTAAAAGCTGAGTTGCCTAAGTTGCCAGTGCAAAGTCCACAGACTGAAACCAGTACGGAAAATGTTGTGCGGTTCTCTACTTGGTTTATTTTGCCAAATGAGAATCTTTTTAAGAAATGAGTATTTTATTTCTTTGTAGCCACTGTTTGGGGGAGAGCATAAAGCATACACCTCCAACCTCCAAAATGAGTGTGTAGACTTGGGTTTATCCAAGTACTGTTGATGAGAATACGGTATTAGCTTTTTCTCATACTGGATGAAAGTGATTACGGTTCCCTTGTTCTTTGTTTTCTTTATTCTGTTCTTTCCAAAGATTCATTTGACTAAATTGATCCAGTCTGGATGGATTTCTGTCTTGAAGCATCTGTGATTTGGAGACATCTAAGTACTATGCAGAGCATACAACAATGACAAAACCTAACAATGTATACCATACTTTTCAGAGTATAAGACGCACCTTTCCCCCCCAAAAAGGTGAAAATCTGGGTGGGTCTTATACTCCAAATGTATCCCCACCCAGCCTCTCAAACTGAGCTTTCAGAAGCTAAAAAAAGAGCTTCAGAAAAAAAAGCCTCCAAAATAGAGCTTCAGAAAAAAAGCCTCTGAGAGGCTTTTTCTGAAGCTCTGTTTCAGAGGCTTTAAGAGGCAGAAAAAAAAGTTTTTTTCTGAAACAGAGTTTCAGAAGTTTCAGAGGCTGAAAAAAAAGCAGGTGCAGAACCAATGAACCTGTTGCTAAAATTCACCTCTGGGAACATCTGATTTGGGGTATTCCTGGAGGCCGCTCCACCCCCAATCAGATTTTTTCTTATTTTCCTCCTCAAAAACTAAGCTCTTT
Source organism: Ahaetulla prasina (assembly GCF_028640845.1). Lineage (NCBI taxonomy): Eukaryota > Metazoa > Chordata > Lepidosauria > Squamata > Colubridae > Ahaetulla > Ahaetulla prasina. The sequence goes on from NC_080542.1 coordinate 13,470,078, forward strand.
CTTATACTTTGGTATGTCTTATACTCTGAAAAATACGATAGTTTTATGAAAAAATCTGGAGGTATGCGAATTCTATTAGAGTAAATTTATTGATTGGTTTATGGTATGAACACACAAATATATTTATTTTTATTATGCATATATGACCAAAGCAGCAGCAGTATTTTTCAAAATTTGTTGCAAAAATCAAATCCAGAAAGCACACCCAGGCAGACTGCTGCAGTAGGATTCATTAACTTCTTTACATACACAATAATACATGAAGAAGATAAATGTATAATACCAATATAGATTCTTCTTCCGTGCAGTAGCAGTTAGAAGCAAAACACAAGGCAGGAGAAAACAGTTAATTTCATTTCAGCAGAGCAGACAAGTTCACTCACTGGTTTCAGTTTCAATTCTCTACACAGACTCAGAAGCTGCAGACTAAGACACACCCTGGCTCCAGTGTGTCTCAGCTCCCAATTGGCTGACTTAGTTGCTATGCCTATTCATTTTTTACTTTGCAAACAGGTTCATCCAGCCTACCTGATTAAAACTGATGGGCCAAACAATGGCCTTCTCCTGAATGGTGAATTTCATTTCTTCAGAATTATGAACATCTAAACTTCCAACTTTGACTCGAAGGAGGGACTGGTTTGGCAAGGTGATCCAGTTGATTATGTCAAATCCTGAGACCAATTGCCCACTTTCATCAAAGGAAACGGGCTCCCCAGCATTATTGTTAAATGAGACAGTCCTCAGAAAATGATGCAACTCAAAGAGAAAAAGAAATTAAGATATTACGAAATTGATTAGATGAATATTTAAAGGACTTTTGGAAGAAAGAGAGCTACAATCTTTTCTTGATTTATTATTGCTTTTTGTCATAATATCCTTTAAGCATTATTTAAGAACAATAGGATCCATTGTTCTGAATAAGCCCCAGGGCATCTAGTAGTACATCAGTAACATAAGCTGCTGACAGAATTCCTGAGGTAAGGGCGGACATGATAGGAAAATCAATTTGAGGAAGTGTTGGGATGGGATGTTGTTGGTCTCAGTAGTGGTGACTGTGAGAGGAATCTTGGAGTTCTAGTGGACAATCATTTAGATATGAGCCAGCAATGTGCTTGCAGCTGCCAAAAAAGCCAACACAGTTCTGGGCTGCATAAACAGAGGGATAGAATCAAGATCACTTGAAGTGTTAGTGCCACTTATAATGCCTTGGTAAGGCCACACTTGGAATACTGCATCCAGTTTTGGTCATCACAATGTAATAGAGATGTTGAGACTCTAGAAAGAGTGCAGAGAAGAGCAAGAAAGATGATTAGGGGACTGCAGGCTAAAACATATGAAGAACGGTTGCAGGAACTGCATATGTCTAGTTTAATGAAAAGAAGGATTAGGGGTGACATGATAGCAGTGTTCCAATATCTCAGGGGTTGCCACAAAGAAGAGGGAGTCAAACTATTCTCCAAAGCACCTGAGGGTAGAACAAGAAGCAATGGGTGGAAACTCATCAAGGAGAGAAGCAACTTAGAACTAAAGAGAAATTTCCTGACAGTTAGAACAATTAATCAGTGGAACAACTTGCCTCCAGAGCTTGTAAATGCTCCAACACTGGAAGTTTTAAAGAAGAGAATAGATAACCATTTGTCTGAAGTGGTGTAGGGTTTCCTGCATAGGGTTTCCTGCCTAAGCAAGGGATTGAACTAGAAGACCTCCAAGGTCCCTTCCAACTTTCTTCTTCTTCTTCTTCTTCTTCTTCTTCTTCTTCTTCTTCTTCTTCTTCTTCTTCTTCTTCTTCTTCTTCTTCTTCTTCTTCTTCTTCTTCTTCTTCTTCTCCTCCTCCTCCTCCTCCTCCTCCTCCTCCTCCTCCCCCTCCCCCTCCCCCTCCTCCTCCTCCTCCTCCTTCCATCAGATAGCTGAGGTGGCAATATTGGGAAGTCCTACCAATGGCTGAACCAAAAGATAGCATGAGGCATTGATCATACTAGCACAAGAACAGGCACTAAGTACCAGACACATCAAAGCTATCTAAAAATATGACAAGATCTAAGCTGCAGACTATGCAGAGAGGTCTCAGAGACAGTTCAACATCTATTTCAGATCTGTAAGATGGGCAGGAACAGCATAAAATGAAGGGCACAACCAAATAGCTGACAATGTGAACAGGAAGATCTGCACAGAGTAAGGGCTAGATCCTCCTAAGTCCAGATGGGCGATCCCACAGATGGTGTGTGGAGTATAAGAAAGCTAAGATTTTGACAGACTTTTAGATCCAGACAGATGGGCAGCTACTAGTCAATAAACCAGAAATAATCATAGCACTTAAGGGACAAAAGACAAAGGTGGTGAGATATATATACCGGTATATATACTTCTGGTCCTTGGTCGTGCTTCATGATCAGTGTGGGTTTGGGTCTGCTTTCTGGGTGGATGTGCGGTGGTGACATCCTGTGTGGACCTCGTGAGTGTGGGTCTGGTGTAATTCCTCGTGTTAGGGACTCGTTTGTCAATAAGGGCGGGTTTCCAAATGGCTGGTAGGCGGGAGGTATCATCTCTTTTGTTCATGCTGTGTGGGCGTTTTTCTATCTCGATGGCTTCTCTGATTATTCTGTTGTTAAAGTGTTCAGTTTTGGCGATAGTTCTGGTCTTTTTAAAGTCAATATCGTGTCCTGTGGCTTTAAGGTATTGGACCAGGGAAGAAGTTGGTTCCTCTTTTTTGACTGAGTTCTTGTGTTCTTCAATGCGTGCACTTATTCTTCTGTTGGTTTGTCCAATGTATGTGGTGGGGCAGGCGGTGCATGGGATTTCATATACTCCTTGATTTTCTAACTCAATTTTGTCTTTGGGGTTTCTTAGGATGGTGGATATTTTTCTGTTTGTGCAGAATGCTGTCTTGATGTTGTGTTTGTGGAGGATCTTGCTGATTCTGTCTGTGGTGCCTTTTATATATGGGAGGAGGGCTGTGCCGTTTTCTTGTTCTCTGTCTTGGATTTTAGTGTCCAAAAATCCAAAAAGAACCCCCCACTAAAATTGGCCAAGTGTGATTGGACACACAAGGAATTTGTCTTGGTGCATATGCTCTCAGTGTACATAAAAGAAAAGATACCTTCATCAAGGTACAACATTTACAACACAATTGATGATCAATATATCAATGTAAATCATAAGGATTGCCAGCAATAAGTTATAGTCATACAGTCATAGGTGGAAAGAGATTGGTGATGGGAACTATGAAACGATTAATAGTAGTGCAGATTCGGTAAATAGTCTGACAGTGTTGAGTGAATTATTTGTTTAGCAGAGTGATGGCCTTCGGGAAAAAACTGTTCTTGTGTCTAGTTGTTCTGGTGTGCAGTGCTCTATAGCGTCGTTTTGAGGGTAGGAGTTGAAACAGTTTATGTCCAGGATGCGAGGGATCTGCAAATATTTTCATGGCCCTCTTCTTGATTCGTGCAGTATACAGGTCCTCAATGGAAGGCAAGTTGGTAGCAATTATTTTTTCTGCAGTTCTAATTATCCTCTGAAGTCTGTGTTTTTCTTGTTGGGTTGCAGAATCGAACCAGACAGTTATAGAGGTGCAAATGACAGACTCAATAATTCCTCTGTAGAATTGGATCAGCAGCTCCTTGGGCAGTTTGAGCTTACTGAGTTGGCGCAGAAAGAACATTCTTTGTTGTCCTTTTTTAATGATGTTTTTGATGTTAGCTGTCCATTTGAGATCTTGCGATATGATAGAACCCAGAAATTTGAAGGTTTCTACTGTTGATACTGTGTTGTCAAGTATTGTGAGAGGTGGAAGTATGGAAGGGTTTTTCCTAAAGTCTACCACCATTTCTACGGTTTTGAGTGTGTTCAGTTCCAGATTGTTTTGGTTGCACCACAAAGCTAGTCGTTCGACCTCTCTTCTATATGCGGATTCGTCATTGTCTCGAATGAGACCAATCACTGTTGTGTCATCTGCGAACTTCAGTAGCTTAACAAATGGATCATTGGAGATGCAGTCATTGGTATACAGAGAGAAGAGAAGTGGGGAGAGCACACAGCCTTGGGGCCCCTGTGCTAATTGTACAGGTATTTGATGTGATTTTGCTTAGCTTCACCTGCTGCTTCCTGTTTGTTAGGAAGCTTGTGATCCACTTACAAGTCTGTTCCGGTACCTGTAGCTGGTTTAGCTTAGTTAGAAGAATGTCTGGAATGATGGTATTGAATGCTGAACTAAAGTCTACAAAAGGACCCTTGCATAGGTCTTTGGAGACTCAAGATGTTGTAGGATGTAGTGCAGAGCCATATTAACAGCATCATCTGTTGATCTATTTGCTCGGTATGCAAATTGCAAGGGGTCTAACAGCGGATCCGTGATGGTTTTCAGGTAGGAAAGCACTAGCCTTTCAAAGGTTTTCATGACTACAGATGTTAGAGCAACTGGTCTGTAGTCATTCAGTTCCTTGATGGTGGGCTTCTTGGCACTGGGATGATGGTAGGCGTTTGAAGCAAGAAGGAACATAACACATCTCTAGTGATTTATTGAAAATATGGGTGAAGATGGGGCCAATTGGTCAGCACAGACTTTTAAGCAAGAAGGAGTTATCTTGTCTGGGCCTGGAGCTTTTCCTGGCTTTTGTCTGTGAAATAGGTCCTGCACTTCCTTTTCTGTGATCACTAGGGTTGTGAACCCAATGAAATGGGGTCAGTTGTAGGAGGCTTGGCTGTTGTTGGTGTGTCTGAGATGGGGTTGTGGAGATAGGTGGCTGTAGTTTCCTTTCAAACCTGCAGTAAAACTCATTCAGGTCATCTGCCAGTTGTTGATTACCTTCAGCCTGGGAAGGAGGTTTGCCATAGCGGTGATATTTTTAAGAGTTTTCCACATGTTTGCTGGTTCATTTGCTGAAAACTGATTCTTTAGCTTTTCAGAGTAGCTTCTTTTGCTGCTCTTATCTCCTTGTTAGTGCATTTCTGGCCTGATTGTACAGCATTTTATCACCTTTTCTGTAGGCTTCCTCTTTGGAATGTTGTAGCTGCTTAAGTTTAGGTGTAAACCAAGGTTTGTTGTTACTGTGTATTCGCAAGTTCCTTGTAGGTACACATAGGTCTTCACAGAAGCTGACATATGATGTTACAGTATCTGTGAGTTCATCCAGGTCTGCAGAGGTATCTTTAAAAATATTCCAATCAGTGCAGTCAAAACATGCCTGTAGCTTTAATTCTGATTCCTCCGTCCAGGTTTTCACTGATTTAATTATTGGTTTTATGGCTTTAAGTCTTTGCCTGTAAGCAGGTACAAGGTGAATCATGCAATGATCAGAGTGTCCTACAGCTGCACGTGGTAAAGACCGATAGGCATCTTTTAGTGTTGTGTAGCAGTGGTCTAGAGTATTCTTGCCTCTGGTGGGACAATTGACATGCTGAAAGTATTTTGGTAGTTCTTTCCTTAAGTTTGCCTTGTTTAGATCAGAAGCACGACCAAGGACCAGAAGCCAGACCGCAGCTGCAACATTAACCATTTCAAACCCCTCCAATCCATACATGCAGCAGACTGACACCCACTATGAAGATGTAGCACGACCACGAACACGAAGCCAAACAACAGCTATGCAGCTCACCAGCTCAAATCCCCCTGCAGCACAGACTAGCCTGAGCACAACCAAGCCCCCACCAACACAGGACACACCCCCAGCCAATCAGAGCACAGAAAAACCCCCATCCAATCAGAGCACAGCCAAGCTCCCACCCAATCAGTTCAAACCCCCACTAGCAGTTAAAAGGAAGAAACAGCTGCGATCACACATTGCTCCCAGAAGCACGAGGCTGAAGCCTGAAGATGACGAATGAGACTTCGTGAAACGTCGCCAAGACACTTCCAATTTTACACGGAGAAAACCGAACAACCAATGATCTATATACAAACACCCGTGAAAACCTCAGAAAACATATATATATATATATATATATATATATATATATATATATATATATATATATATATATATATATATATATATATACATATATATATATATACATATATATATATGTAGATCTTTGGTTATTCGGGTTTTCTCCGCTGTAAATTGGAAGTGTCTTGGCGGCGTTTCGAAGTCTCATTCGTCATCTTCAGGCTTCAGCCGTGCTTCTGGGAGCAATGTGTGACTGCAGCTGTTTCTTCCTTTAACTGCTAGTGGGGTTTGAACTGATTGGGTGGGAGCTTGGCTGTGCTCTGATTGGATGGGGTTTTTTTGGTGCTCTGATTGGATGGGGGTGTGTCCTCTTTGGGTGGGGGCTTGGTTGTGCTCAGATTAGTCTGAGCTGCAGGGGGATTTGAGCTGGTGAGCTGCACAGCTGTTGTCCGGCTTCGTGTTCGCGGTCGTGCTAATCCAACTAATCCAAAAAGAACCCCCCACTAAAATCCAAGACAGAGAACAAGACAGAGAACAAGAAAACGGGACAGCCCTCCTCCCATATATAAAAGGCACCAGAGACAGAATCAGCAAGATCCTCCACAAACACAACATCAAGACAACATTCTGCACAAACCAAAAAATATCCACCATCTTAAGAAACCCCAAAGACAAAATTGAGTTAGAAAATCAAGGAGTATATCAAATCCCATGCACTGCCTGCCCCACCACATACATTGGCCAAACCAACAGAAGAATAAGTGCACGCATTGAAGAACACAAGAACTCAGTCAAAAAAGAGGAACCAACTTCTTCCCTGGTCCAACACCTTAAAGCCACAGGACACGATATTGACTTTAAAAAGACCAGAACTATCGCCAAAACTGAACACTTTAACAACAGAATAATCAGAGAAGCCATCGAGATAGAAAAACGCCCACACAGCATGAACAAAAGAGATGATACCTCCCGCCTACCAGCCATTTGGAAACCTGCCCTTATTGACAAATGTGTCCCTAACACGAGGAATGACACCAGACCCACACTCACGAGGTCCACACAGGATGTCACCACCACACATCCACCCAGAAAGCAGACCCAAACCCACACTGATCATGAAGCACGATTAAGGACCAGAAGCCAGACCGCAGCTGCAACATTGGCCATTTCAAACCCCTCCAATCCATACATGCAGCAGACTGACACCCACTGTGAAGATGTGGCACGACCGCGAACACGAAGCCGGACAACAGCTGTGCAGCTCACCAGCTCAAATCCCCCTGCAGCACAGACTAGACTGAGCACAACCAAGCCCCCACCAACACAGGACACACCCCCAGCCAATCAGAGCACAGAAAAACCCCCATCCAATCAGAGCACAGCCAAGCTCCCACCCAATCAGTTCAAACCCCCACAAGCAGTTAAAAGGAAGAAACAGCTGCGATCACACATTGCTCCCAGAAGCACGAAGCTGAAGCCTGAAGATAACGAATGAGACATCGTCGAACGTCGCCAAGACACTTCCAATTTTACGGGAGAAAACCGAACAACCAATGATCTATATACAAACACCCGTGAAAACCTCAGAAAACATATATATATATATGTTTATATATATATATATATATATATATATATATATATATATATATATATATATATATATATATATATATATATATATATACATATACATATATGTAGATCTTTGGTTATTCGGGTTTTCTCCCGTGTAAAATTGGAAGTGTCTTGGCGGCGTTTCGAAGTCTCATTCGTCATCTTCAGGCTTCAGCTGCTTCTGGGAGCAATGTGACTGCAGCTGTTTCTTCCTTTAACTGCTAGTGGGGTTTGAACTGATTGGTGGGAGCTGGCTGTGCTCTGATTGATGGGGTTTTGGTGCTCTGATTGGATGGGGTGTGTCCTCTTGGGTGGGGGCTTGGTTGTGCTCAGATTAGTCTGAGCTGCAGGGATTTGGGCTGGTGAGCTGCACAGCTGTTGCCCGGCTCCGTGTTCGCGGTCGTGCTAATCCAACTAATCCAAAAAGAACCCCCCACTAAAATCCAAGACAGAGAACAAGACAGAGAACAAGAAAACGGGACAGCCCTCCTCCCATATATAAAAGGCACCAGAGACAGAATCAGCAAGATCCTCCACAAACACAACATCAAGACAACATTCTGCACAAACCAAAAAATATCCACCATCTTAAGAAACCCCAAAGACAAAATTGAGTTAGAAAATCAAGGAGTATATCAAATCCCATGCACTGCCTGCCCCACCACATACATTGGCCAAACCAACAGAAGAATAAGTGCACGCATTGAAGAACACAAGAACTCAGTCAAAAAAGAGGAACCAACTTCTTCCCTGGTCCAACACCTTAAAGCCACAGGACACGATATTGACTTTAAAAAGACCAGAACTATCGCCAAAACTGAACACTTTAACAACAGAATAATCAGAGAAGCCATCGAGATAGAAAAACGCCCACACAGCATGAACAAAAGAGATGATACCTCCCGCCTACCAGCCATTTGGAAACCTGCCCTTATTGACAAATGTGTCCCTAACACGAGGAATGACACCAGACCCACACTCACGAGATCCACACAGGATGTCACCACCAAACATCCACCCAGAAAGCAGACCCAAACCCACACTGATCATGAAGCACGATTAAGGACCAGAAGCCAGACCGCAGCTGCAACATTGGCCATTTCAAACCCCTCCAATCCAAACATGCAGCAGACTGACACCCACTGTGAAGATGTGGCACGACCGCGAACACGAAGCCGGACAACAGCTGTGCAGCTCACCAGCTCAAATCCCCCTGCAGCTCAGACTAATCTGAGCACAACCAAGCCCCCACCCAAAGAGGACACACCCCCATCCAATCAGAGCACCAAAAAAACCCCATCCAATCAGAGCACAGCCAAGCTCCCACCCAATCAGTTCAAACCCCCACTAGCAGTTAAAAAGGAAGAAACAGCTGCAGTCACACAATGCTCCCAGAAGCACGAAGCTGAAGCCTGAAGATGACGAATGAGACTTCGTCGAAACGTCGCCAAGACACTTCCAATTTTACGTGGGAGAAAACCCGAATAACCAAAGATCTACATACAAACACCCGCGAAAACCTCAGAAAACAAATATATATATATATATTAAAGTTAAATATATATAATATAATAATATAATAATAATAATTATAATAATATAATATAAATATATTAAAGCAGTTAAAAGGAAGAAACAGCTGCGATCACACATTGCTCCCAGAAGCACGAAGCTGAAGCCTGAAGATGACGAATGAGACTTCGTCGAAACGTCGCCAAGACACTTCCAATTTTACACGGGAGAAAACCCGAACAACCAAAGACCTATATACATATGAAATATATATATATTTGTTTTCTGAGGTTTTCACGGGTGTTTGTATATAGGTCTTTGGTTGTTCGGGTTTTCTCCCGTGTAAAATTGGAAGTGTCTTGGCGACGTTTCGACGAAGTCTCATTCGTCATCTTCAGGCTTCAGTTTCGTGCTCCCAGAAGCACGAAAGGAAATGGAGAACAAAGTGGTTCTAGGAACATTTGAGTCTATAATGCATAAGGTGGAAGAGTGGTCCAATAAAATCCAGGAACTACATCAGATCTCTCTGTCTAGAAGAATGCAGCACTAGAAACACCTAAGATACTGTGCAAGAACACCAAACTCCTGGCTGTCTGGAAGAGGACTCAAGATTGAAGAAGAAACATACCACACATAATGTGGGGGGGTGGGAGAGAGAATTTATAAAATACATACATAAACTCAAAAGGAATACCTGCCAAAATTCTTGATGGAGAAGATCCAGTTGACTTGTATCTGGCAAAACTGTTTGTTTCCTTTTGAATGAATATAGAGCATGCAAGGCATGTACCACAGCATAGACGGCATTGTAGACGGTGTAACTGTGGCTATTCATGTTCATGTCAAAAATCGAAGAAGGTAGAGTTTCTATATTCTCATCCCCAGAGCATATACCATCAAAATTCTTCACTCCACTGGAGTTGGGGAACACACATTCAAATGCATCTTCCCAAAAACCCTTGAGAAAGCCATCTTCTGGATTGGTGGCCAGATTTCTTTCCCTAACAAAATCCTGAAATCCGACCAAGTCACTTGAGTGAACCACAAAGGATATAGCACCATGAATGAAGTGTAGAGGCCAGTTCCTTTGAATAGAAGTGGAAGTGAAATCCATCTGAGCTATCATGATCCAGACATTCTCAGTTTTTGATGTAACTTGATAAGAGAACAACAACCTCATAGTCAGCATAAATTCAGCTTGTACAACCACAGCAGATGCGGTACTTGCCATGATAGCATCATATAGTTCATTTCCATCCTCTAACATGTCAGAGAACTCATGAGTGTATGTCTTTTTGGGGTAACTTTTAATAAAGTCAAAGCAGATTCCTCTCTGGGCAAACATTGAAACCACAGTCGCTATAAACCCATCCCCATCATCATAGTTCAGGGAAATCATCCCCACCCATGTCCACCCAAAATGTAGCAATAATTGGAGAATTCCCTTGTATTGAAGCATATTGTTAGGGAACATCCATTGGAAAATGTCTCCATGATTATTTGTAGCTGCAGAACCATAGATGAGCTATAGAAAGCAAAATAATTGAAAGGTGTTATGTAATAAGCATGCAAAATTTAGTAACAGAACTGATGCATTGCATAAAGACAGTTTATAGTTTACAGCGCTTTGCCTAGTCATTGGATTCACTGAACATTTTGACATATCATGTATATTTTTGTAATGTGGTATGAGAAACAAAAATAGAAACTGATCAAAATAAAAACATGCAAGGTAGCCAAAACAGACTTTTGTTTTAATTTGTCAAGTGTTTATTTTTTTAATGTTCTTAATTGTTCTGTTTGACTAGAATCTTTATGAAAACTGAACCCTCATATTTTTTTTTCTCATTGAAATGAATACTTTAAGTAAGTATCCCACAAATTAGTAACTGGTTAAAATTAGAACCTTAACCATCCTTACCTGCTGTTGGGAAGGAAGGAAGGAAGGAAGGAAGGAAGGAAGGAAGGAAGGAAGGAAGGAAGGAAGGAAGGAAGGAAGGAAGGAAGGACATATAAGATTAAAATATATGGATGTGGAAAAAGAAGAGGCGTACTACACCTGTTGAATCTTGTAGTTGCACAGAATATTTGCCATATCCAGAGATATTTTTGTATGAGGTCCTCCAATGACAGCTACTTCGTTGTTCTGGCCATCACACTTGTAATTGGGGATGAATTTGTCCTTTGTTGAAAGAAGCTCCAGTGCACCACGATAGGTCCAGCTTCCGATGAAGTTGCTGTTGTAAATGTGGAAGCCCAAGGTGATGTTGGCTAGAAGGTGAGGGTTTTCATTGATTTCCTTCAATGCAAATTCCAAGGCCAGAATATGCTGATAGTTTTGTGTCAAGTACCTGTAAGATGATGATATTAACTCACTATTTTCTGTTGGAATGAAGCATGCATTGCTTTCCAATGACAATTGCTTTGACATTTTAAAGCTGGAAGAGAACTATTGTGACACTTTTTCTTTAACCTGATATCAAGTGACAGGAAAGACCTACTTTTACTTGTCATCTCAAGTGACAAGAAATAGGAAAATTGTCCTATTTCTTGGAAATAGGAAAATTGTCTAGAACTTACATATCAGCTATGAAACATATAGTTCATGTCCCTTAGATGTGATTTCATTTGGAATGTAAAGCCCTTTTTCTCAGAAGTATCTGAGAAAATGGTCTGTGATTTTGGAAAGTTTAGACAATAATAAATTGTCTAAATAATAAATAAACAAAGGAAGAAACTGCTGCGATCACACATTGCTCCTAGAAGCACGAAACTGAAGACTGAAGATGATGAATGAGACTTCGTTGAAACGTCGCCAAGACACTTTCAATTTTACGTGGGAGAAAACCCGAATAACCAAAGACCTAAATAATAAATTAATTCGTATATAACTTTCCAGGGGAATCTCTGTAATGATTGACTGATGGCAAAAGAATATCAGAAAGTTAAGGGGAATTTAAAGCATAAGACTAGGAACCTTGAGGAATGAAAAGTAATTAAGTCAAGTCAAATCAAAGGCAAGTTTTCCTTAGGTAGCTTAGCTTTTGCAGATAATGGGAGCAGAAATTTTAGAGCCTGCATTTTCAGCATAATAGCATAATAATATCACATTAATAAATGTGGCTAATAAATGTGTTGAACAACCAGAGAATGTACAGAGTCAGGCTATTCACAGCAAAAGCAGTTCATTTCACAAATGTAAGAAATTAAAATGACTTACAAAGGGAACCCAGGGTTTTCATGCGAGGGTGGGATTTCAAACAAGAGTAATTCAGAAAGCATATAGATTTGGAACGTTATGACACCCAGGTTCAGTTGTCCTGTCTTTAAATATCTGGGAATGGGAAGAGGTTCACTGACCAGACATTGAACAAGAGCAAAGCTGTATATTATCTGAGAGTGCAACAGTACCAGCACTGGAATCTTAACCGTCATTTCAAGAAGCTGCCTGCTCAACTCTTCCTATCTATAATTCAAATGTCCCTGAATAGCTTCCCTCTGAGAGGACACAGCATAAATTATTAGGAAAAGATCTGATGAAAGTTGAGCTTTCTGACTTTCCGCTGTCACAGCTCTTCAAGATAGAGGCAAGAGTCTTGGTGTCATTTAGTCTTGATAGTCTTGCCTCTGGCATCTAGAATCCCACTGAGAATTCAGAGAAGAATTTGATAATGATAGTATTAGAACAGGATAGGATTTGGCAGGATAGGATAAAAGGATATGCCTGATAATTGACTATTCCGAGGGGCATTTAACTTGGCCCCAAAACAATTGCAGATTAACAGGAGGTATTTGTTACTGAGAATCGTAAATTATACAAAATGAAGACAGATCCTAATACAGCAGGAAAACTTTTCAAGATGGATTTCAACTGTTGGCCCAAAAGTGGATAGAAATGTCAAACCAGGGTCACCCCTCCAAAGTCTTTTTCAGTCCCGCTCCCAGATTCTTTTTTTTATACAAGTTTTATTGATTTTTAATTTCCCCCCTCCACGCAAACACAATTAATAAACAAAGTAGTGACCTTATCTTATACCATTCAAACTATTCAAATATATTTTTCTTAATTACAAGTTTTGCCAACATATTTCACCCCCAACTTTTTATTCCTTTCCTAATATTTCTTTGCTTATTTCATTTGCAGTTGCGCCCCTTCCTTGATCGGGATGCCTTGTGCACAGTCACTCATGCGCTCGTTACCTCTCGCTTGGATTATTGTAATGCTCTCTACATGGGGCTCCCCTTGAGGTGCACTCGGAGGCTTCAGTTAGTCCAGAATGCAGCTGCGCAAGTGATAGAGGGAGCTTCGCGTAGCTCCCGCGTAACACCGCTCCTGCGCAGACTGCACTGGCTACCTGTGGCCTTTCGGGTGCACTTTAAGGTTTTGGTTACGACCTTTAAAGCGCTCCATGGCTTAGGGCCTGGGTACTTACGGGACCGCCTGCTGTTACCGCATGCCTCCCAGAGAGGGACTTCTCAGGGTGCCGTCCGCCAAGCAATGTCGGCTGGCGGCCCCCAGGGGAAGGTCCTTCTCTGTGGGGGCTCCCACACTCTGGAACGAGCTTCCCCCGGGTTTACGCCAAATACCTGACCTTCAGACCTTCCGCCGCGAACTGAAGACACATCTTTTCATTCGCGCGGGGCTGGCTTAAATTTTATCGATTTTAAATTTTCTATTTCTATTACAAATTTTAATGGGGTTTTAGTTTTATATATTTTAAAGTTTTTTAGGCCAATTATAAAATAAGTTTTTTAATTTGTATTTTAAATTGTATATTGTATTGTTTGTTTTTTACTTTTGGCTGTACACCACCCTGAGTCCTTCGGGAGAAGGGCGGTATAAAAATCGAATTAAATAAAAAAATAAATAAAAAATAATTAAATTACATCTTTTTTTACCCTTTGTTTTCTAATTTCTCCATTTTTATTCATATTCATTCCCTTTCATTCCTTTTCTTGTTTTTTTACCATTTCAATTATTATTCTTTGTATATTTTCGGGGTTGTCATTTCTCCATTCCCTTTTAACAGCAACCTTTTCTTACACATCTTTCATTCCCTCCTTTCTTCATTCCTCCTTTCTTCTCCCCTCCTCTCCTATTCCTTCCCTACTTCCCTTTCCTTTCTCCTCCTTCACCCTACTTCCTCCCTATCTAACCTTCTCTCCTACACTTCTCTCCTTTACCTTACCTCCCGTCCTCTTCCCTTTCTTCTTTCTCTCTCCCTCTTTCTCCTTTCCACCTCTCTCCTTATCTCTATCTCTTGCTGTAACTATTTTCAATTTCTCTAATGTCCAGACATCCCCAATTCTCTTATTTATTACACATATTTTTCCAACCTCCTTTCTTATATTTTAAACTTTAACATTGTCTTCATCTTATTCCATTTATATCATATAATCAATTAATATAACTTTCCACCTCTTATTATCTTAACATTTCTATTCAAAATTCAATACTTATATTTTCTTCCAACAATATACATCATTTACTAACATTTCAATTTTATCCCGTTTTACATCTTAAAATTCAATTATCTTCATTTATAAACTTCATTTATAAACATTCCAAATTTCCTCTGCTGGATTTTCCATTCTTTTTAAAAATTTAACATTTATTTCTTGATCATCAACTTTAATTTTCCCTCATTCCATACATTAACCCACACACACACATACACAAAAAGAAGATAAGGAAGCAAATACTACTTTAAAGTATCACTACTTTAATTTCTTTTCATTTATCCATTTTTCTCCTTCCTCTAACCATTTTCTTTCAGTCTCTCCCAAATCCCTTCTCTTAATATTTTCCTCCCTTTCTTCCCTTCTTTCATTTTCTTTTTTCTCTACTTCTTTTTCCTTCTTTCCCACTTTTCTCTAACTGTCAGTCTTTTGATGTCCCCCCTCAATTTTTCTCTATTTCTTCCTCTTCGTCTTTCACTGCTAAACCCAGAGTAATCATCTATTTTTCTACTATCTTTTTCATTTTTTAATTGTCTTTCTCAATCTTTTCTTTTTCATTTCCCCCCCCCTCTCTTTTTTAAAATTTCTTTCCTTCTGTCCATTTTTACTTTTCCACTATCAATTCCAGTATAATCATCTGTATTCTCCTCACTGATTTCTTTTCCAGCCATATGTCTCACAAACTCTCGGATCATCAAAAGCATCTCCCACAATTCCTCCCAATTTTCCATATTTCCAATACAAGGAAAGAGACTTTTTAAATCTGTTTATAAGCAAAATTCAAGTCCACATATTTCTTTTCTTTATTTCTGGAAGAGTCCACCCAGTATGTCTTTAAAATATTCCAATAAGTATTTATCAGTTCTGCTTCCCCTCCTTCCTGTGCATGTTCACAGCAGATGTCCAAACAATGCTTTTTTCCAACGGTGGTCTTTCCCATTCACAAATGCTTCAGCTACAAAGTATCCATTATTAGTCCACCAAATTTATCATTTCCTGACTTAGTTTTTTGTTAGCAAATGAGGTTTTCTTTCAGTTTTTTGTTTCTTTTGATATTTAATCTCTTCCACAGTCAAATTGAAATTCAAATGAAAAGTTTTTCTGGGGCTTTAGTTTCCAAGTTCCATTTTTTCTCTCTCTCTCTTCTATTTGTACTTCTGCATGCCAGTTTAGCCACATTAAAAGCTTCTTTCAAGCCTTAGTAGTTTTTCTTCTTACCTATATGGTGGCAAATCACTTTTCCGGTAAGAATCCTCCGTTCAGTCACCTCTCCTGCTTCAATCTTTGGGTGTGGTCACCCCTGCTAGTGACAGCTCAATGGCTGTCTTTCCATGGAGGAAGGGGGTGTGGCCAGCGTTGCTGTGTGACGACGATTCTCGGGGCTCCTCGAAGATCCTGAGGATCTCTGATATTCCTAGCATTTTGGGGATCCCTTTTTGGGATCATAGCTGTCCTGTAGAGACAGTGAAGAAAGGAGGCACAGATTGGCGTGAACAGGGAAGTGGCAAATTCCCTGGAGCACCGACACCAGCCTTCGACCCAGTCTAGGGGCCTCTGTGCCTCAGACTGCTAAGACAGTCTGTTATTAACACAGCTGCTTGCAATTACTGCAGGTTCTAGTCCCACCAGGCCCAAGGTTGACTCAGCCTTCCATCCTTTATAAGGTAGGTAAAATGAGGACCCAGATTGTTGGGGGTAATAAGTTGACTTTGTATATAAATATACAAATAGGATGAAGACTATTGCTAACATAGTGTAAACCGCCCTGAGTCTTCGGAGAAGGGCAGGATATAAATGCAAATAAAAAAAAGTGGCATGGAAAGCCAAATTCTTTCTTTGTATCTGCTGTTACTTTGCTTTTCCACTACCACTATGCTGCGTGTGTCTAGTGTCCCTGCTTTGAACCAAAAATGTTATCACACTTCTTTTCAAAGCCTTTTGTTAATTAAAGATCTGAACAATGTCATTTGTCAGTTAGACGGTATGCTTTGCCCCAATAAATGCAGGCCATGATGCACGCAATCACAGATCTCTGCACTTTTTTCTCAAAGAGGCTTCAATCTCTCCTCCATTTCTTCTAAAGCAAAACTGGATCTGTCCACATGTCAAAATACTTTCTACCCACAATCCTTTCCAGGATGGGTGGCATGAGGATGACCATGTTTCTATATAAGACTACCCATACATGTTTTCATATTGACCAAGTTCTATCTTCCTCCCTCCCTCCCTTCCTTCTTCTTCCCTTCCTTTCCCTTCTTGACTACTAAGATCCACGTATTAAGTATGTATGCATGTGAAACATTGTCTCTTTGCTATATGGAAATCTTTTCCTTTGGACACTGACCTTAACCAATACGTAAAGTAAGTAAAGATATAGCTAATACCACAGATCAGTTACATGTCCATAAAAATAGAGCTAGGATAATTATGATACATGAGGAAAGCCTCCTTAGCAGATTCAGAGCACTTTGTCAGTTAACCATGGTTGAAAAAGAAAAGAGTTTGATAATATGGGCTCAACTCAGGGGTGAAATCTAAAAATTTTCCCTACCGGTTCTGTGGACATGGCTTAATTGGTGGGTATGGCTTGGTGGTCAGATGATGGGTGGGCATGGCCAATAACAATAAATAATAAAAATAAATAAGATATACAAAACAATAAGAGGTACCAAAAACCAACTTTCACACTTTACACACACACAATACAACACAACTGACTCACACACAATGTAAAAACAGCTGCACTTCACCCAAAATGGCCCCTGCAACAAGCAGGAACATCACACTTTCACACTTTACACACACACAACACAATTAACTCACTCATACACACACACACACATACACACATAAAATGCCACATACAGCTTTGTGAGATTTTGTGTGTTTGTGTAGTTAGAGTGAAACACTACAGAAACACACCAAATCTCAGAAAGCTGCACAAATATTTTATTTTATTATTTTTATTTATTTTTTTAGAACAGGGATTTCCAACCTTAGTAACTTAGTTTGTGGACTTCAACACTCAGAGTTCCTCATTCAGCAAAGCAGGAAGTCAAAGCAAGCTTTTTTTTTTCTTCAGTAGCTGAAGAAAGCATGGTGTTGCCAGCCCAAAAGAGCAGTAATTATAGGTAAGTGAGGAGAGGGAATTGGGTGGGCATGGGTGGGGGCTCTTGTAAGTGGGGGCTCTTAAAAAGTGGGTTTAAAAGCCTGTGAGGATCAGGAAACTCCTCTGGGATTGCCAGAGGAGGCTTTTAAAACCTCTTTTTTTTCCCCTTCAGCTGAAGAGGGTTTTTAAAAAAAAACTTTTAAAGGGTTTTGATGATCTCTGCTCAGCCCCGCGATCAGATAGAAGATAAGTTTAAATTAATTACAGAAGAAATGTCAGAGATGAAAAAACAGATGTTAGAAATTCAAATTGGAAATAAAGAAGTCAAGGAAGGTTTGGTGTAAGCAGTACAGGATCTAGCATCAAATGTGATTTTATTGGAGCAGGAAGTAGAAGAAATAAAGAAAGTTAATTTAAAATTGGAAAAGCTCAAAGTAAAATGGATAAAGTTGATGATGAAATTGTTTTGATGCAATATAGAGATATAGAATTTGCTTTAAGAATACGGGGTCTACAAGAGAATAGACAAGAGAATTTGAAGCAATTTTTTTCTGAGGCCTTTGCGGAGATTTTGGCAGTTCGGCCAGTAGATGTGGCTTTTCATATTGACAAAATTTATCGTGTGAATTCCTGGATAGCAAGACAAAGAAATCTTCCGAGAGACATTGTCATTTATTTTACTACTAGAACAGTGAGAAATGAGATTTTACAAGCTTCTTTTAAAGGAGACAAGATTCAAGTGGCTGGCCAAGATATTTTAATACTAAAAGAAATTCCCCCCAAAATGTTGAGAGGTAGGAAGGAATTTGCTTTTTTGGTGAACGAACTTAAAAAACGTCAGATTGAGTATAGATGGGACATCCCAACTGGTATAATAGTTTACTATGAAGGGAAAGCACATCATCTTAATACAGTCAGTAAAGCACGAGAGTTTTATGCTTATGTGCTCAAAGCTGGAAGTCCACCATCTCCGGATGGTAGGAGAAAGGAAGGCGAAATTAAAGAAAAAGAAGTGATAGTAATGGAAGAAGACCTTTTACAAGTGTTGAATGTGTCTAAGATGGGATCAGAGATTCCAAAAGAGCCAAGGATGACAAAAGCAGCTGTCAAATGCAAGGAACAAGAAGAAAAGGCTCAACAGGCTCAATCTGCTACTACCAAGATGGAAACAGTGGAAGGAGCAAGGCCCAAAGAAAGATATGATTTGCGGCTGGTGCTTCAAAAATTTCCGATCGCTGATAATGGCAATTACACTTTTATCTTGGAATGTTAATGGGTTAAACTCACCACAAAAGAGAAGAAAGATATTTCATTATTTGAAGCAATTTAAAAATGACATTGTAGGTTTACAAGAAACACATGTTAGAACATTAGACCAGAAATATTTGATAAATTCAAAATTGGGAATACATTTTGTTGCATCTTCTACAGAAAAGAAGAATGGATTAGTTGTTTATATAAAGAGTAATTTATCTGCAACATTAATTGAGGCGGATAATCAAGGAAGATATATTCCCATTGAAGTTTTATTGGAGGGGAGAAAGATACTTTTAATAGGAGTTTATGCACCAAATCAACAACAAGAAAATTTTTATAAGTTTTTACATAAAAGAATAACATCTTGGGATTATAAAACTCATATATTAATGGGTGATTGGAATGGAGTGATGGATATCCAGAAAGATAAAAGAAGTCTTAGAAATATTTCCAATCGTGTAAAACTGCCAAAGGCCTTCTTTGATTTGATGAAAGATTTAGAACTGAGAGATGTATGGCGAGAACGCAATGAAAAAGAGAGAGATTTTACATTTTTTTCTGATAGACATCAAACATTTTCTAGGATTGATTTTATTTTAATTACTAATGATTTGTTTTTCAGAGTGAAGAAGACAAAAATTTGCTCTAGAACTTTGTCTGATCATAGTCCGGTTTGGATTGAGCTAGATCGGGGAAAGGAGGCCAGGAGGTCGTGGAGGATGAATGAGAATTTGTTTAAATATGAACAAAATGTAAATGAATGTAAAACTCAAATGAAGGATTTTTTTTCTTTGAATATGGATTAGGGGACACCTATAGAGATAGTTTGGGATGCAAGCAAGGCTTATATGTGGGGAATTTTAATGGATATGAATAATAAATATAGAAATAAATTGCAGAAAAAGCGAAAAGAATTAGAAGAGGAAATTAAAAGGAAGGAGCAGTTATTGGTATGTAACCCAGGAGATAGTAAAATAAAAGAGTCAATAAATATATTAAGAGGTCAATTAAATATGTTAATGGCTAATCAGGTGGCAACTAATTTACAATATGCAAAGCATAATTTGTTTAATAATACTAATAAACCTGGAAGGTGGTTAGCATATTTATTAAGAAAGAAACAGAAACGATGTATAATTGATAAAATAGAATATAGAGGTAAGGAAGTATATCAGCGAAACTTGATTAAAAAAGCCTTTTTAGAATATTATATTAAGTTATATGCTAGAGATGTGATTAATGATAAAGATATAGATAGATATTTACAGGACCACGGTATCTTAGAAATTACAGTAGATCAAAGGGAAGAGTTGAATCAATTAATTTCTTCAGAGGAAATAGTGTTTGCAATTAAACAGCTTAAAGTGAATAAAGCACCAGGTACAGATGGTTTGACAACTACTTATTATAAAAATTTACAAAATGAGATGATTGTACCACTTAAGGAGTTATTCAACAGAATACAAAGGGGAGGAGAAGCTCCTCCCTCATGGAGGACAGCTTTTATTTCATTAATACCTAAAGAAGATCGAGATGGTGTTAAACCAGAGAATTATAGGCCAATATCGCTTTTAAATACTGATTATAAGATATTTGCTAAGATATTAGCAAATAGATTGATGCCACTGATGACTCAATTCATACATAATGATCAAACAGGATTTATTAAGGGGAGACAAATGAGTTATAGTATGAGACAAATTGTAAATTTACTTGAATATTTGGAAAGAAACAGCCAGGTCTCAGCAGCACTCTTCTTTTTGGATGCGGAAAAAGCTTTTGATAGATTGGATTGGCAGTTTTTGTTTAAAGTAATAGAAAAAATGCAATTTGAGGATTATTTTAGTCAAGCAATTAAGGCTATATATATCGAAAGCAAACAGCTCAAATAATAGTAATTATCATTGTTGGGAAGAGTGGCAGCTATAAAAATGAATGTTTTGCCTAGATTTTTATTTTTGTTTCAAATGATTCCAATATTGAAGAAAGATGCAAATTTACAGGAATGGCAAAAAGGGATTAGTAATTTTGTATGGAAGGGTAAAAAACTGAGAATAAAGTTAAAAATAATGCAAGACGTTAGGGAAAGAGGGGTTTTAAAAATGCGTAACTTGAAATTGTACTATGATGCAGTTGCTTTAGCTTTAATTTCTGATTGGATTAATTTAACAGAGGAAAGGATTTTGAATATAGAAGGTTATGGTTTATTATATGATTGGCATGCATATGTATTATATGACAAGAAAATTGATAAGATATTTAAGAATAATATGGTCAGAAGTGCTTTGTTGAGGGTTTGGAAAAAATATCAATATAAGTTAGATGGAAAGATACCAATATGGACTATCCCCAGACATATGATAGAGAATATAAATATATTACAAAAAATGGAGGTTATCACTTACAAAGAGCTTTTGATTATGGAAAAAGGGGAATTACAGTTAAAATCTAGGGAGAAATTGAGGGATGAAGGGAGAAATTATACATGGTTCCAGTATGGACAATTGCAATCTAGATGGAAAATAGATCAGAAAATTGGTATTAGGCAAAGTGATGATAACTTGGTAAAACAAATAAAAGATCAAGGTCAACAGCATATAAAGAGATTATATAATGTATTGGTAGAAATTGATTCAGAAATGGAGTTGGTTAAAGATTGTATGGTAAAATGGGCACAAAATTTTCAACAACCTATAATGTTAGAAACATGGGGAAAAATTTGGATGAGGAATGTTAAATTTACGCAAGCACAAAATTTAAGAGAAAATTTTTATAAAATGTTTTATAGATGGCATTTAGATCCAAAAAAATTGTCATGTATGTATCCAAACGTGAAAGCAAAATGTTGGAGATGTGATTGTGAGGATGCTACTTATTATCATATATGGTGGACTTGCAAAAAAGTCAAAGCTTTTCGGATTAAAATATGGTGGATTATGCAGAACATTTTGAAAAAGAAGATCAAGTTTGCTCCACAGTTCTTTTTATTAGGAATAATTCCAGATTGCACAAAACTGATTTTGAATTTAATAACTGCTGCAAGACTATTGATTGCACAATATTGGAAGAAAGAAGACTTACCTACAATTGGAGAATGGATTAGTAAAGTATCAAATTTAGCAGAAATGGCAAAAATTTCTGCCTACTTGAAAGACTATACACAAGAAAAATATATTTTGGAATGGAAAAAGTGGATCAATTATATTCAAAATAAGTATCAGATTAAAAAATACCAATTACTTTTTCAGTGAAGTTAGGAATTGCTATGTACTAGAGTTTAAGAAAGAAGGGAATTGATAGTGTGATGGTGTGAAATGGAATATGTTTGATGTTATATTTTAGATTATGTTTGTTAGTTACTATACCCTGTATTCTGTTCTGGGAAGTCTCGGGGGGGAGGGGGGAAATGGGGGGGGGAAGGGGAAGATTATAAATTGATTGATTGCCATTGTACAGGAATAATGGTAGAATTAAACAAGTTGGAATGGTGTAAAGTCGGGGCTGCTCGGTAACCATTCCGGAAGGGAAAGGGTAAGGAAAGAAGAGTAAAGAAGGAAGAAAGTAGGTAGGCAGGTAGGTAGGTAGGAAAGAGGGGAGGGTGAAGAAAGTATAGGAGGAGAAGAAAGTATAGGGGGAGAGGAAGATAGAGGGTTAGAAAGGATGGAAGTGAGAAGTGGGAAAGAGGAGGGGAAGTAGGAAAGCGAGGAGAGGATAGTGGGGAAAGTAGAAAGAGGATGAGAAGGGTAGGAAGGATTAAGGAAGGGAGTGGCGACCGAGCAGGCCTGATTGAGCATAATCTGAGTATAGGATCGATTGTTGGATTGTACTGTACTGTACACTGGTTAAATTGTGGGAATTATGGAAAATAAAAAATTTTTGCCCGGAAAAAAAAAAGTAAAAAAAAAAACCCCTCTGCTGATGGTGTGGCTCAGCAGAAGCAGGGGGGCGGGGCCAGGGATTTTTGCTACCGGTCCTCCAAACCAGCAGCTGCCATCGCTACCTAATCGGGCGAGCTGGTGCGAACCGGGAGCATTTCACCCCTGATTAGAACCAATATTAAAACCTAAACTATCAATTGTCAAAAGAGAATTTATAAATTTCCTGGAAGGGCCACAGTTGGCAGGCTTTGCTTCTGGAATAAGCTCAGGGTGATTAAACCCTTTAAGGCTCTTTGGGAGATTTTGAAAGCAGGGGTGAAATTCAGCAGTTTCTAACAGTTCTAAAGAACCGGTAGCGGAAATTTTGACAAGTTCGGAGAACTGGCAAATACCACCTCTGCTGGCCCCAGAGTGGGGTGGGAATGGAGATTTTGCAGTATCCTTCCCCTGCCACACCTACCAAGCCATGCCCATAAAGCCACACCAAGCCCACCAAGCCACACCCACAGAACTGGTAGTAAAATTGAATTTCACCACTGTTTGAAAGCCATCATTTCACTTTCTCCTTGGATGAGTAGGTGATTGTCAGCCCACCAACATTCGTAATTCCATTTCTTTTAATTAGGTAAGTCTTTCTAGGATCAAAGCATTCATTTTGTTAGGTGGTTTGACTAGTTGGGAAAAAAAATACTGTACATTACACTTTCTCCTTTTCTTTTGCTTTTGAGACAAACTTTTTTTCGTCTTATCTCTGGAGATTCTCAGACATCCAGGTCATGGTTGTCCCAAATTTGCTTTTTTAAAAGTCAACTGGACTTTGCTTTTCCTTGAAGACATTTTGCTTCTCATCCAGGAATCTTTTTCAGTTCTGATTGAATGGTGGAGGATAGAAAGATTTATATTCCTTGCAATCATCTGGTCATTAGCACTCTTTCTGAGAGTCATTGAGGTCACTTAGAGTTTTATCTGTGCCTTTTCCCCTTCTTTCTTGTACCAATGGACCAAGGAAATTATTTTTCTTTTGTTCTTTTTGTGTTTAATTTGGACAGGTGAGAAACTACTTTTACATTCTCTGCTGGTTGTGGTAGGGAAACTACATCCCTATTATTATATATATAATATATATATATAAATATATATATATATATATATATTTGTTTTCTGAGGTTTTCGCGGGTGTTTGTATGTAGGTCTTTGGTTATTCGGGTTTTCTCCCGCGTAAAATCCAGATGCCCTAAAATCCAGATGCCCTAAGCTCTTTGGTCTCCCCAAGATACACAAAGAAGGAACCCCACTCAGACCCATAGTCAGCTCCATAGGCTCACCTCTACAAAACTTAGCCAAATTTCTCGCCAAACAACTACAGCCCTATGCAGAATCCATTGCCTCACACATAAAAAACTCATTCCAGTTCATAGAGATCATAAAGAAACAAAACTTACACCCCAGCGACCTACTCGTGAGCTTTGATGTCATATCCCTCTTCACCCAAGTGCCAATCAAAGAAGCCTTGACAAAACAAATATATCCCCCCAAGCACATCCTAGATCTGACCAACCACTGCCTATCCAACACATACTTCATCTATAATGGACAAAAATACAAACAAATAGAAGGAGCACCCATGGGATCACCCATTTCACCTGTCATTACCAACCTCTACATGGAACACTTTGAAACCCAAGCTCTAGAAAAATCTGATCACAAACCCAAACTCTGGCTCAGATACGTAGACGACACCTTCATAATCTGGCCACACAGGAAAGAAAAACTTGATAACTTCCTCACACACCTCAATAGCCTACACCCCAAAATACAGTTCACCATGGAAACAGAAGTTAACAACCAACTTCCCTTCCTAGATGTCTTAGTCTACAAGAAACCCAATGGGTCCCTAGGACACACCATCTACCAGAAGAAAACACACACAAACCGCTATCTGCACGCACTCTTACACCACCACCCAGCACAGATCAACTCCGTAGCCAAGACACTCATCTCCAGAACAAAATGCTTAGCTGACGAATAACACCTAAAAAAAGAACTACACACTCTCACTAACGTACTAACAGCCAATGGATTCCAAAGAAATAAGATTACCAAACTAATCCAAAAAGAACCCCCCACTAAAATCCAAGACAGAGAACAAGAAAACAGGACAGCCCTCCTCCCATATGTAAAAGGCACCACAGACAGAATCAGCAAGATCCTCCACAAACATAACATCAAGACAGCATTCTGCACAAACCGAAAAATATCCACCATCCTAAGAAACCCCAAAGACAAAATTGAGTTAGAAAATCAAGGAGTATATGAAATCCCATGGACTGCCTGCCCCACCACATACATTGGACAAACCAACAGAAGAATAAGTGCACGCATTGAAGAACACAAGAACTCAGTCAAAAAAGAGGAACCAACTTCTTCCCTGGTCCAACACCTTAAAGCCACAGGACACAATATTGACTTTAAAAAGACCAGAACTATCGCCAAAACTGAACACTTTAACAACAGAATAATCAGAGAAGCCATCGAGATAGAAAAACACCCACACAGCATGAACAAACAAGATGATACCTCCCGCCTACCAGCCATTTGGAAACCCGCCCTTATTGACAAACGAGTCCCTAACATGAGGAATGACACCAGACCCACACTCACGAGGTCCACACATGATGTCACCACCACACACCCACCCAGAAAGCAGACCCAAACCCACACTGATTAGGAAGCACAACCAAGGACCAGAAGCCAGACCGCAGCTGCAACATTAGCCATTTCAAACCCCTCCAATCCATACATGCAGCAGACTGACACCCACTATGAAGATGTAGCACGACCATGACCATGAAGCCAAACAGCAGCAATGCAGCTCACCAGATCAAATCCCCCTGCAACTCAGACTAAACTGAGCACAACCAAGCCCCCACCCAAACAGGACACACCCCCAGCCAATCAGAGCACAAAAAACCCCCATCCAATCAGAGCACAGCCAAGCTCCCACCCAATCAGTTCAAACCCCCACTAGCAGTTAAAAGGAAGAAACAGCTGCGATCACACATTGCTCCCAGAAGCATGAAGCTGAAGCCTGAAGATGACGATGAGATTTCGTCGAAACGTTGCCAAGACACTTCCAATTTTACATGGGAGAAAACCCGAACAACCAAAGACCTACATACAAATACCCGTGAAAACCTCAGAAAATATATGTGTGTGTGTGTGTGTGTGTGTGTGTGTGTATGTTTTCATAGGTTTTCACGGGTATAGGCATGTAGGTCTTGGCATTTTCGGGTCTTTTCCCATGTAAGGTTGAGAGTATCTTCGCAACGTTTCGATGAGGTCTCACTCATCATTTTCAGGCTGGTGTCTTTGAGTTCATGCTTCTCGAGCAAAGAGTGGTTGGAGCTGCCATCTCTCTATAAATACTGGTGGGGAGATGGGGAGTGTTGCTGTGAGCGGGTTGGTTGGCTGTGTGGTTGCAACTTGATTGGTAGATGGAGTGGGTGTTTGCAGATTGGTCGAGGTGGGGAGTGTTGCTGTGAGTGGGTTGGTTGGCTCTGTGGTTGCATCCTGATTGGTAGATGGAGTGGGTGTTTGCAGATTGGTCAGCTGTTTTGTAGCATCCTGTGTGGGTGTGGTCCTGGTCTTTTCTTCCTGAGCTTTGGTGTTGTGGCCTCTGAAGTTCTGTGATGTGATGTTTTGAGCATGTTGTGACCAAGATACTCTCAACGTCTTCAAAGCGCTCCATGGCATAGGGCCGGGCTATTTACGGGACCGCCTGCTGCTACCGAATACCTCTCACCGACCCGTGCGCTCTCACAGAGAGGGACTCCTCAGGGTGCCGTCGGCGCGACAGTGTCGTCTGGCGACGCCCAGGGGAAGGGCCTTCTCTGTGGGGGCTCCCGCCCTCTGGAACGAACTCCCCCCAGGACTCCGTCAACTTCCGGACTTCCGAACCTTTCGTCGCGAGCTTAAAACTCACTTATTCATCTGCGCTGGACTGGGTTAGTTTTTAAATTTATGGGTTTTTAATGGGTTTTTATCCTAAATTTTTAATCTTGGCCAATTTAATAAGTTTTTTAATTGTGTTTTAATCGTATTTATATTGTATTATTGTGTATTTTTTATTCTGGCTGTGAACCGCCCTGAGTCCTTCGGGAGAAGGGCGGTATAAAAATTTAAATAATAAATAAATAATAAATAAAACCTTACATGGGAAAAGACCCGAAAATGCCAAGACCCATATATATATATATAAAATATCACTCCTACCTCCTTCTCTTCTCTCAATATTCCCAAACCAATAGGGTTGTTGTTGTTTTTATCTGGACTTGTGCAAAGATACTGTTTACTTCTATTTGTTGTGGTGCAAAGACAGTGTAATTATGGAGATTCTCAGTAATCCTGATGATGGTTATCTCAAAAGTCCTTTTCTTCAAAGGCAACTGGATTTCAAGGAAAAAACAAAGGAAGTCCAGTTGCTTTTTGAAAAAGCACCTTTCAGAATTCCATCAAAATATCCACATGCATGTTGTTGTATGCTTTTGAAGTTAAAATCAGGTTTTTCTGAAAATTGGTCTTTTCTACATAACATAACATTTTGACATGGAGTATTGGCATCAAGTTACAAGTAACTCAAGAAAAATATATATGACTCTTCCTGCTTTTTTTAAAAAAACCTATTCTACCTCTGAAATAAAGGCATAAAGTGCATATGTTACTCATGATTATTTTGTGAAAAAGGATTGATTCTGAACTAACTTTATCAAATTGAAAGCAGAACGAAGTTTGAACTAAAGAGCGAAACTTACTAAATAAATAAATAAGACAGGGGTTCAGTTTTGTTTCTTTATCAGCTTTTCCTTTCTGTTCAAATCAGGCCTCATAACAATAATATAGCATTTGGGGAAAAAGATAAAGCCAAGCAATCCAGCTGCAGAAGCCAAAATGGAGAAGATCTCCACAGCCACCATGTACTTTCCCTTGGTACTCAGATAAGTGGGAACAAATGAAACCCAGACACTGCAAAAGACCAACATGCTGAAGGTGATAAATTTGGCTTCATTAAAGCTATCAGGTAATTTTCTAGCTAAAAAGGCCACCGTGAAGCTGATGGCTGCCAAGAACCCCATAAAGCCAAGGACAATGTAAAACATGATGCCTGAGCCTTCATTACATTCCAGGACAATCTCTTCAGTCATGGAGTGGATGTCTGAATCTGGGAATGGGGGAGAAACTGCCAGCCACACACTACAAATAGTTACTTGCACCAGAGAGCAAGATAAGACAATAGTATTGGCCAGCCTTTTCCCCACCCATTTCCTTATTTTGGAGCCTGGTTTGGTGGCCAAGAAAGCAAGGACGACTATAGTTGTTTTCCCCAATATACATGAAAGAGCTACAGAGAAGATGATGCCAAAAGCAATTTGTCGCATGAGACATTTTACTTGGTCAGGTTGTCCAACAAAAAGCAAAGTACAAAGGAAGGAGAGGAAGAGAACAACTAGAAGACTATAGGTCAGGTTCCTGTTGTTAGCTTTGACAATGGGAGTGTCCCGCTGTTTAATGAAAATCCCCAGTACCATGGCTGAGATTAAAGAAAAGAAGAAAGCCACACTTGCCAAGGTGATTCCCAAGGGTTCTTTGTAAGACAAGAAGGTTGTATGTTTTTTAATGCAAAGCAGCTGTTCCTTGTTAGGATAGTTTTCTTCAGGACATGGGAAACAGTCATCTGAATCTGGAAGAGGAAATAGAGTTGTCAAACATGTAAGAATTCAGAGGTAGCTCAGCCTTTCCCAACTCTCAGATGAAGGCTATTTCAGTGTTTAGAACCGTGATGGCGAACCTATGGCACACGTGCCAGAGGTGGCAGGCAGCACCCTCTCTGTTGGCACACAAGACCTTGCCCCAGTTCACCTCTGCTGTGAATGCACATGCGTCTCCTGCTGGCCAACTTGTTTTGGGGTCTTTAATGTGTATGCGCAGGGTGGCGGGGCATGTGCATGGGAATGGGGCAAATACGGATGTGTGTGCATATGCACAGGGGGTGAGGTGTGTGCAGGGGCCACACACATGCATGGGGGTGCATTCAGGGGGCCATGTGTGCATGCATGGGAGTGGAGAACATGTATGGGGGGGCACACATGCATTGCATTTTGGGAGTTTAGATCAGGGGTGAAATGCTCCTGGTGTTGTGTCTGCGACCCCCGAGCTGACTCTCCTGCCAGAAAGTGACTTGGAGCCAGGCCTGCTGCCAGAAAGTGATTTGACAGTGAGGGGGAAGGGCCATCAGGACTTACCTCAGGAACACCGGCCTCCCTGGATCAGCTCCAGGAGCCAGAAGCAGGCCAAGCGAAAGAGATAACGAGGCCTCCTTCTCCTGACTCTTCCCCCCCCCAGGCCATGCCTGCAAACCCAGCTGATAGCAATCAGGCTTGGCTCAATCCCAGGTTTCGTAGGCAGGAGAGGAGGGAACAACAGAAGCAGGGGTGGGGCAGGCCTAGGAAGTGCTGAGTCATGGAGCCACACCCCACAGGATATAAAAGGCAGAGAGAGCTGCTGTGTCTCTTTGTAACAGGCAAATCCACTGATTGACTAAGAGCTGAAGTTTGTTCCTGGGTGACTCACCAGCATCGTGGAAGATAACGGAGGCTCTTGGCATACGCTGGCTATTCTGCTGCCAGAGCTGATAGTGCCGGCTAATTAAGCCATCACTCGGACGGAGGCAAGGGAGGACAGAACACCTGGTTTGGACCGGATCACCCGATCTGGTAGCGATGGCGGAGAGTGGTTCAGAGAACTGGTAGCAAAAATCCCTGCCTTCCCCCCACATGCCCAGTTGAGCTGCCTGATCATCAGAGGGTTTTTTTTTACTTTTAAAAGCATTTTTCCTTCATCCGAAAAAATGCTTTTAAAAGAAAAAATAACCTCTTATGTTCGCGTGGCTCAGCTGGGATTGTCAGAACCCTTTCAAAGCATTTTTTCTACAAGCTCTTTAGCTGATGAGGCTGTTAAAAAATGCTTTGAAAGGGTTCTGGCGATTAGGCAACTCAGCTGGGATCACCAGAACCCTTTCAAAGCATTTTTTTTACAGCCTCTTCGGCCAAATAGCTTGTAGAAAAAATGCTTTTAAAAGAAAAAAAAAGTTGGCCATGCCCACCCAGTCACATTACCCCCATCCCCACCAAGCCACGCCCACAGAACCGGTAGTAACAATTTTTACATTTCACACCTGGTTTAGATGCACGCACACATTTAGGGAACTCAGTTCCAAAGAGGTTAGCCATCACTGGCCTCGAATTTCCAAACTTGATATCTAACCTACATGAAAGGTTGTAGACCAGGAAAGTTCTATAACTAAATTGGGTAAGAAGAGTAGCATAGTAATTACTCTGACTTTACTTGGTAAGTTATTGATCAAAGATTCATATTGCTGCCTAACTCATGGTAATGCTGGGTGTCTTCTGAAGATAAGGCGCCATATAAAAAAAGTCATTCCATTCCATTCCCCTGGAAACACTATTCAGACAAATCACTTGATGTGCCCTGCATCAGCCTGGATCCCTAGGATTGCTATAAGACATGTTTTCAAGGTATTTCAAAAGAGCATCACAGTGGGAACCAGTCACAAATCTACCAGGATTTTTTTTATTTATTTATTTGCATTTATATCCCGCCCTCCTCCAAAGACTCAGGGCGGCTTACACTATGTCAAGCAATAGTCTTCAGCCATTTGTATATTATATACAAAGTCAACTTATTGCCCTCAACAATCTGGGTCCTCATTTTACCTACCTTATAAAGGATGGAAGGCTGAGTCAACCTTGGGCCTGGTGGGACTTGAACCTGCAGTAATTGCAAGTTGCTGCTGTTAATAACAGACTGCATTAGTCTGTTGAGCCACCAGAGGATGATGTTCTTCAAGGATTGAGCCACTATAAAAAGGCTCTTCATCTTCATCTAACTGGATGGACTTCCTTAACAGGAAGGGAAGCAGTGGTGAAATTCAAAAATTTTCTGAACTGCTTATGTGGGCATGGCTTGGTGGGTGTGGCTTGGTGGTCATGTGACTGGGTGGGTGTGGCGTGGTGGTCATGTGACCGGGAAAACCAACTATCACAGTTGGTGAACACAAAAGCTACAAAACTGACTCACACACAGTGCAAAAGCAGCTGGACTTCACACAAAATGGCCCCTGCAACATGCAAGAAACTCAGAGTCACAGAGAGCTCAAAAACAAACTATCACACCTTATGCAAAAATACCGGTTCAGGCAATAGGTAGTGAAAAAAATAATGCTTTAAAAAGTAAAAAAAAAATGTTCTCATGATCACACAGCACAGCTGATTGTTACAGCTGATTGTCGGAACCTTTTTAAAAAACTTTTTAAAAACATTTTTTAACTACCTACTGCCTGAACCGGTAGTAAAAAAATGCGTTAAAAAGTAAAAAAAAAAAAAAAGGTTCCGACGATCAGTTGTAACAATCAGCTGTGCCGTGCCATCGTGGGAACTTTTTTTTTTACTTTTTAAAGAATTTTTTTACTACCGGTTCGGACGAACCATTAGCATTTTCACTATCAGTTCAGGGAAATTTGCTCCGAACCGGTAGCATTTCACCCCTGATGGGAAGCCATAAAAATCCTGACTTCCAAATCTGCTGGGTTGGGTAGGAAGAGATGAATCTTAAAAACAAAAAACCTGGCTAAGGTTTTAAATTGATAACCAGCACCTTGGTTCTGGAAGAAAATTGGTAATCAATGGATCTCCCACAAGCGAGGTGACACATATTTTATTTATTTATTTATTATTCATATTTATATACCGCCCTATCTCCCAAAAGACTCAGGGCGGTTTACAGGCATTTAAAAACAGATAAATACAGTCTAAAAACAATTTAAAAACTTATTCTAAAAGCCTAATAATTAAAAATATAAGAATAAAACCCAATTTAAACCCGTAAATTAAAATCTAGCTCAGTCCTGCGCAATTAAATAAGTATGTTTTAAGCTCGCGGCGGAAGGTCCGAAGGTCCGGAAGCTGACGAAGTCCTGGGGGCAGTTCGTTCCAGAGGGTGGGAGCCCCCACAGAGAAGGCCCTTCCCCTGGGCGTCGCCAGACGACATTGCCTCGCTGACGGCACCCTGAGGAGTCCCTCTCTATGAGAGCGCACGGGTCGGTGAGAGGTATTCGGTAGCAGTAGGCGGTCCCGTAGACTTACTGTGAATGTAGACTTACATAAAACCATGTGGGCCACCACGTTTTAAGCAAACCAGAGAGTTTTCAAGAGAAGACCCCATGCAGAGCACATTACAGATAATTGACAAGTGAGTTTTGCCCAGTGTATGATCTTTCTTGCCATAGTTGTTGAGTGAATCATTGTAGTTGTTAAATTAGTAACAAAGATATTGTAACAAAGAGTGTATCTAACTTCCCTGTAGCCTTTGCTTGTCAGAAGGTCTGAAAACATGATCACATGGCCCTGGGACATTGCAACCACCATAAATACATACCAGTTGTCAAGCATCCAAATTTTGGCCATGTGACCATGGGGATTCTGCAATGGTCATAAGTGTGGAAAATGATTATAAGTCACTTTTTCAGTGCTGTTGTTACTTTCAATGGTGACTAAATAAATGACTGTGTGTTGAGGATTATTTGTACAGTGTATCAAAACAATGTATATATGCAGTGACTATGCATACTTTAGGGGACGCGGTGGCTCAGGGGCTAGGACGTTGAGCTTGTCGATCGAAAGGTCGGCAGCTCGGCAGTTCAAATCTCTAGTGCTGCCATGTAATGGGGTGAGCTCCTGTTACTTGTCCCAGCTTCTGCCAAGGCTCAGGGGCTAGGATGTTGAGCTTGTCAATCAAAAGGTCGGCAGCTCAGCGGTTCGAATCCCTAGTGCTGCCATGTAATGGGGTGAGCTCCCGTTACTTGTCCCAGCTTCTGCCAACCTAGCAGTTTCGAAAGCACGTAAAAATGCAAGTAGAAAAAATAAGGACCACCTTTGGTGGGAAGGTAACAGCGTTCCGTGCGCCTTTGGCATTTCATCATGCCGGCCACATGACCATGGAGACGTCTTCGGACAGTGCTGGCTCTTTAGCTCTGAAACGGAGATGAGCACCGCCCCCTAGAGTCGGCAACGAGGGGAACCTTTACCTTTACCTATGCATACTTTAGTATGAAGGGCAGACCTTTATTTCCCAAAAAATGCCTTTAGATTTATTTATTTTTCAAAAACTGGCTTACGTCCTTTTATGTGACTCATTTAAGTTTCTTGTACGAAAGGTACCATATAATCCACAGTCTTTCACATTCATTGGGGAAAAACAATATGGAAATAGAATCACCTTTTAAAAATAAATTTACACATCGTTTTACTTTTGTTATTTCCTGTGACAAAATGAGTTTTCAAAGTTATTTCTTGGTTTTGCGCTTGAATCTTCCATCCTAAAACAAAATTATTGACCTGCAGAGTTAAAAGCACATCAACAGTTCTTGAGTGGCATCTTTTACCTGTCTGATTGGCAATTTTCCCTTCTGAGCAACGAAGGCATCTGTAACAGCAAAATGGTTTCCCTTTTATTTTGATCTTGCTGTAACCAAAGGAGCAATGATCATTGCACAAAGAAAGAGGTGGTGTCTGTTAATAAATGAAAGAGTGAAGCTATTATTCTCCAAAGCATCTTAGGGCAGGTCAAGAAGCAAAAGGTAGAAACTAATCAAGGCGAGAAGCAACATGGAACGAAGGTGAAATTTCCGGACAATTAGAACAATCGATCAGTGGATTAATTTGCTTCAAGAAATTGTAAATGCTCCAACACTGGAACTTTTTAAGAAGAGATTGGATAACTATTTTGTCTGAAATAGTATAGGGTTTCCTGCCTAAGCCATGGGTTGGACTAGAAGACCTCCAAGGTCCCTTCCAACTCTGTTATTCTAAATTCTAAAATAAAGTAAAATACATTTAGAATTTAAGCATTAATCTAAGAAATTATAACCTTCAAGGAATCTGCCCTTTCATTTTTGTATTAGAGTTTTGAAACCTTACATGCTGGTGTGCATGACTGGTGTTATTTCATAGAATATATGGCATAATAAGCTATGTAAATGGAAAATTCTCTTATTCTGCGTATAATTCTGCCACCGATAGCCTCCCATCGACCTGTGCACTCCCACAGGGAGGGTCTCCTTAGGGTGCCATCAGCCAAACAATGTCGGCTGGCGACCCCCAGGGGGAGAGCTTTCTCTGTGGGGGCTCCTACCCTCTGGAATGACCTTCCTCCGGGGTTACGATCACTCCCCAACCTCCGGGCCTTCCGACACGAGCTCAAGACCCTCTTGTTTCATCGCGCAGGGTTGGCCTAATTTTATTATGGTTTTTAATTGGGATTTTATTATCGTTTTAACAGTTTTAATGGGAGCCAAAATTTAATTAGATTTTTATAGTATTTTTAATTGTATTATGAATATTGTTTTATATTTGGCTGTAAACCGCCCTGAGTCCTTCGGGAGAAGGGAGGTATAGAAATTTAATAAAATAAATAAATAAAATAAAATAAATAAATAATTCAAAGATTAAGTCTACTTAGCACAGAGCTAGGAGTTCATGAGTTACTATTTCTTACACGTAATTCTCCTCAAAGTCCTCTGAATCAAAAACACTAATTTTCATTTAGCTTATTTATTAATTTGTTCAACTATTCAAAAAACTATCCAGACATAGCTGCAGCATCAATGCAACCCTTGAAAATGAATAGAAGTTACCTGATTAAAAAGGTTGGCCCAGACAATGTTATCTGCTGATAGAGAGAAAAGGCTTTCTAGTTGAGCTGATGGATTTACTTTTCCAACTTTGATCCTAAGAAAGGATTGATTTGGAAAGGTGACCCAGTTGATAATGTCAAAGCCAGTTGCAACCTTCCCATTCTGGTCAAAGAAAATGTTTTCTCCTGCAGTGTTGTTAAATGAGACTTTTCTTAGGTAGTGATGAAGCTCAAGGGAAGAATATCACTGAAGTTAATATGCAGGAATGGCAAAAATAAACAGCAATACTATTTCAAAAAATATTGCTGCACTCTTAAATAATGGTGCTGATCCATCAGCTCCATCCACAGCAGCCAGAAGAACTATCAAATGGGTCAGGGAAGTATTAACAACCCTAGTTTGATTTAAAGATACATGCCTCCATTACCAGCAATTTTCATTCTCAGAGTCTGAAACTGCCAACATTTTGTCCTGTTCTTCTCTCTTAATGTTATGCATCTAACTAGAACAAGCACTTAGACTTATATACCGCTTCACAGTGCTTTACAGCACTCAAAGTCAATATATTGCCCCAAACAATCTGGGTCCTCATTTTATAGACCTTGGAAGGATGGAAGAATGGAAGGCTGAGTCAACTTTGAGTCTGTCAGGATTGAACTCTTGGCAGTGAACAATGATTTATCCTGCGATACTGCAGGGTTAGTTATGTCCTTTCAAAATTCTCTACTTTATGTGTTAAGAGAAAAAGTCTATGCATCATTTCCCTTACATTTTCCAAGGAGGGAAAGTGCTTCCACCAAATTCCTAAATTTTAGGGATCCTTTTTTTCTTCCATACATCGTAATCAATAAATTTAATTACATTAAGTTACAAATAAGTTGATTAATTAGAATGTAATTGAACAATGCCAGGGAGAAGGCATACCCATTTTGATCAGCAGATATTAGAGTAATTGTAAATTTATAAACCAGAATTCGTACCACTTATTTATAATAATAAGTGTTGTAAATGTTGTACCTTGATGAACGTATCTTTTCTTTTATGTACACTAAGAGCATATGCACCAAGACAAATTCCTTGTGTGTCCAATCACACTTGGCCGATAAAAAATTCTATTCTATTCTATTCTAATATTATAGAAAGACCACATAAAACATGAATATACAAGTAATACAATATCTGGGTCACACAGAAAGAAACATTCTGGGAGAAATCAACCATTTGATATAGAATGAGGAGATGTAAACATTTTGATCCATCTAGATTTAGGTGGGTTGCTAAGGTAACCTGAGACCCTAATAGGCAGGCCTGTGTCCGGGCCTGTGTCTGCAGGCCCTAGAGACATCTTTGGTCAAGCAAATAAAAAGGCTTGTCAGCGGTAACAGAGAAGACGCTTGCTCAATAGACCATATACCCATGTACCACCCAGAAATGTGCTAAGCTCGGATAACCACATCCTGCTGTTCTGCAGAAAATGTACTTTGCAATAATGGTAAACATGTTTATGTGACCCCCTGATATAGTATCAGTTCCCCATTTCTGTTATTCCTGGAATTATACCCATATATGGAATGTAACATGCTGAGACGATGTATTTGCTGCTTGCACGTAGCTATAAGGTATATAAAGCCTTGCTGGAAAACCCCTAACTCGTTCAGACTTACAGCCTTGTTCTGTACTTGAACCTGCGCATATAATAAACCCTTCCTTCCCAGAGGAGCTGGCTTGTGTCTTGTCATTTCTACAACAAGATCATTTTTCCACCTTATATTGAAATACTTTGTGTACAGTGGTAGCAGTAGTGGGTTCCTCTTACCTTCGCTACCGGTACAGAACCGGGAGCACATGCGCAGAGTGTCTGTGATGATGTCCACTACCAGTTCATCTGAACTGGGGCGAACCGGTAGAAACCCACCACTGAGTTGAAGCTATGGAAATAAAAATCACTTGCTAAATTAATAAATGCAGGAGATTACCTGCCATACTTGATGATCGAGAAGTTTCCTTTTACTAATACCGGTACCGGTCATTGCTCTGTGTTTGGAGTAGGAAGTAAGCATGCCTTGGAGAGCATGTGCCACAACATGGACTGCATTGTAGATACTGTAGCTTTGCCCAGTCATGCTCAGTTCAAAAACAGAGTCTGGAAGAGCCTCCAGCTTCTCTTCCCCAGTACATCTTTTCTCTGAGTTTGGCTTTAAAGTTGAAGTTGACAAGGAACATCCAAAGGCTTGTTCCCAAAAGACTCGTGAAAGTCTGTCTTTCTCTTCTGGAACATTGTTTCTCATCTGAAGAAATCTATTGAATCCTAATAATTCTTTTGATGAAACTGCGAAAGAAAGAGTACCATGGATGAAGTCCATTCTTCTGTATCTTTGAAATGGAACAGAAGCGTATTCCATTTGGGCTGGCAAAATCCAAACTTTGTCTTTTCTCTCCACAGCCACAGTATCCACAATTTCTGAAACAGAGATCATTCTGAAAAATGCCATCACTTGGTTTTCTGAATATAAAATGACAACATTGGAGGTACTTGTCATAATGACTTTGTATATTTCAAGAAAACTATCCAGTAGTTCTCCCATCTCATCTGAAAAAATTTCCGTTGGAAACTCTTGAATGTAATCAAAACAGATTCCAGTCTGAGAAAACATAATGAGCTCTTCCCTCAGAAATCTTTCACCAACGTCATTCGCATGAAAAATTATCCCGATCCAGGTCCAACTAAAATGCAGCAGCAATTGGACAATGCCCATAATTTGAAGATGTTCATTTGGAAACATTTGATGGAAGAAGACTTCATGAATTATGTTATCAATCACTGGGGCAGAGCCATATGTAATCTGAAAAAAGAGAAGAAAAGAAGAGTCTTTTGGTATCAAATCTTTGGATGTTCTTTCACAAAATCCACAAAAGCAGAGGCAATATGGGGAATGTTTTAGAAGAGCAACAGTTTTCAGGAGAGTCAAAGGAAAGGAGTGGGACCAATACTTGTAGAATTGTAATTCGTTGTTAGCCCTTTGATGTAGTCTATACAAGAAACAAAACAATGAATAACAGTCCTAGCTTTATTGTAAAATTATATTAATAATATCTTGCAAGATCTCATTCTGCCATGATTTTTTAAAGTATATTACATAAGAGTAGAACCTTCTACCACAATGGTAAGAGATACCATCATTTTCTAAAAGTGCAGGTTGAAGAAAAGAAATTTGATAAACAAGCATAACCATTTTACATAGCCAATGGCAACTAGATTAGGTAAACTGTTTTTTATAAACCCATGGACTATAGGTTTGAAGGCACCTCAGAGATCATATATTCCAATCCCCTTCCAAAGGTAGAAATCCAATGCACAGTTGTCCAACTTTCCTTAAAAACAGTGACGGAACACTCCTAACTCCAAGAGACAGTCTGTTTTTCAACCTTATATGAAACTTTCATGGAAAGGAACAGAGAAATATTTCAAATTAAATCTGAAAATTCTGTTGTAAGATCAAGAGGATTTGTCCTGTTTCCTCTTGATCTTACAACAGAATTTTCAGATTTAATTTAATGGAGGTCATGGTTGTGCTGTTTCAAAAGGCAACTGGAAATGAAAAAGAAAATGAGAAAATGAAGATGTTTTGCTTCTCATACATGACCTTTCATTGGATTGACCCCACCATCCTGCCATAACTGTTGAAGCTTCTTGGATGAGAAGTGAGATGTCTTCTCCTTCCTCACGGAAAAAACAGTCCAGTTGCCTTTTGAAAAAGCCCCTTTGAGACAAAGTGGAGACAAGATATCTTTTCACAAAATGCTTTTCTGTAAATTAGGACAGGGAAATTTGAAAGTATCATGTGACCAAATTTTACTTATGTTCAGATTTCCATTAGTAACAAGCAACAGAGAAAATTTCATTAAAGAGGAAGGGTTCCTGACACAGATATACATCACTTGGTTTCTTGGGCAGGTCTTACCTGTGGAATCTTGTAAATGCTCAATATGTCTGCCATTACTCGAGAGTTATGAGAATTGGATCCCGCAATAACACATACTAAATTTTGGTGGATGTTACATCTGTAGTTGGGAATGAAACTGTCATGTGAAGAAAGAAGCTCCATAGAAGCAAGATATGCCCATGTTGCCATGAAATTGCCGTTAGATACACCAAAGCCCAGAGTGATATTTGGCAAGATCTGAGGAGTTGCGTTGATCTCATTTACAGCAAAGTTCAAGGACAAGATATGTAGATAGTTCTGCAGAAACAAGCTTCAAAGGAGGGTCATAACAGTAACATTTCCACACAGAGGATTTCAAATTAATAATAATTGTTAACATCAAGGTCCAAAATATAAACTCTATGCCCTCAAAGAAAGTGTGTAGAAAATACTTGTCCTCAGTTTCATGAGTGAAATAGCGAATTAGATATTTGGCAGATAATTTCTTTATAGTGTTCTATATTTGTATAGTACCTGATTTTTAAAGGTCCACTATTGTACTTAGTAGTATCTAAAACATATACAGAATCTGCAGCTTCAAAGATTGATTTTCCATTGTCAAGAGGATTGAATTAGAGAAAAGCTGATATGCTATGCTAGATTTTTTTTGGTGCCATTGAAGTTTGGCACTCAAGCTAGAAGAATCTAGAAAGCAGAGAGTTTGGGGGAAGTTATATATCTGTTAAATGAGACCAAGACAACTGTAGTGGGAAATTTTATAAAGTTGAAGCCGAGCACGGTCTTGCTTCTAGCCATTTATTATAAAATATGTAAATGATATAGTAGAATCTCTGAGCAGAGAAAGTTTAACTGAAAGGGAGTGAAAGTTGTCTTACAATCATTTATGCCCTTCTCAAAATACATTAACCCTTTAATCAGCCACATTTCAGAACTGGTATAGTTAAGAAAAAAATATTTACATACATAGGATCATCAAGTAACTCTTCTGATGGATCTTTTTTGAAGGTGATCAGGTTAGATATCACATAAATCAAGGAAATAATGCCACCAATGATGAGATCACCTGAATGATAAGATTTATATTTAATACTAGGGTTGTTGAGGGTGCATTTAGCATCATGGCACATAACCCGAGGAAACCATATTAACAGCCACAGTCTGAAGAGCAACAGAGCAAATTTCAGTTGTGCTTTGCCCAAATGATAATTGATTTGGCTTCTGCATATAGGGTAATCTAACATTCTGGCTTTTTCTCTTGGATGATCTGAAGGCAGAAAAGTATAGGAAAAATAGACTCACACAACCTTGTCCTTCAGGCCTCATCTTTGAATATGTTTAGCAACAAAGAGTATTAATAACACCAGTATGATTTGGATTCCAATTCACTGTGCTGTTTGTAACTCCCTAGGGTTCAGGAGAGTAGAATTAAATGTGGTCAATTAAAGGGCACAACCACTGTTGATCAACAGTTTCATGAAATTGTAGCAATAATAATTGATCTAATTGTGATGCGGTTTGTTGCTTTCTAGGTAGCAGCAATAAGGGAGAAAAAAAGATCACAATCAAAAATAAATAAAAACCAAGGGAAATAAATACTCAAATAAATAACATTAAAAGGAAAAAGAACAAATCTTTTCAGCTTTGCACTGGTATATATGGAATGACACGGAATTCAGTTTTGCACTTGCAGTAGGCTACCAAAATGAGAAAGTAGCCATATCCAATCAAAAATATTTCTGGCAGATAATGAAACTTTTTTTTATTGAATACAGCTTTTTAGTCTTAGATGACCAAGAGTTAATTACTCTTTTCCAGCAAAAAGTCCTTGAATTATAGTAAAATTCATTTGTTTTACAAAATGTATGGATGATACTGTTATAATTGATTGATTCAACCTTGATTTGTGGTGCTTACAAGAAGTCCATAAATTTGATACTTTCATAAATGGTTTACCATTCTGTTCTTCTTATGGACGAGAGGGAATGACTAAATCAAATGTCTATGGAGATTCTCAGTTATCCAGTTCATGGTTGTCCCCAATGTTCTTTTTTAAGAGGCATCTGGACTTTTTCGTTTTTCTGTGAAGACATTTTGCTTCTCATCCAAGAAGCTTCTGACTGGATGGTGGGGAATGGAAGGATTTATATTCCTTGCAGATAGCTGATCATTTGCATTCTTTTAGAGAGTCATTGAGGGCAAAAGAAGAAAGGGACGACAGAGAACGAGGTGACTCGATGGAGTCACTGAAGCAGTAGGCATGAGTTTAAATGGACTCCAGAGGATGATAGAGGACAGGAAGGCCTGGAGGAATGTTGTCCATGGGATCGCGATGGGTCGGACATGACTTGCAACTAACAACAACAAAGAGAGTCACTGAGGCCACCTGGAGATTTATCTGTGTTATCAGGGTCAACTGAGTATTGGAAATGGGTGTGGACCTTTAATAGAATTGTTAAAAGGACTATGTTGTAGACTGGAGATAGACAATGTTTTATCCTTCCCCCTCTCTCAAAACTACCCAGTTGATGTTTATGTCAAACACAATTGTGGTTGTCATTTGATTGTGACCTAGTGCCTATGACTATGAGAAACTGGATGTGAAAAGTAACGAAGGCAAATCTTAGAAGGGGTGACTTGCTGTTTAGTTTTTCTGCTGTGATCTTAATCTGGGTGACATGACCTTCTCTTCGATGGTGTGGGAGTCTTTAAGTTGAGATTTTTCCTGAGCTCCTGGCTATTGATCAATTAATCAGAATAGAGCTGGTAGGGACCTTGGTGTCAGGGTGCCAAGTAACATCCCCAGATGAAAAGCCGAGCTAAGTCCTTATATGGACCCGATGGACCTCAAGAACTCAAGAGTAGCAGCCGATGGGTCTGGCAGCTGGGTTTGCTCAGGTGGCTGGCCAGGCACTTGCTGCTGGACTGGAGCTTGTTGCGGGATCACTGGTACCTGTTGAGGGGTTGCAGCTTGGGGTTGCAGAAACATCAGGCTGGGAGTTGAGTGGCTTGGGACCGAGTGAAAAGAGGTTGAGTCTTCGGTCCATTGCACTGCAGCTCCCTGGCTTGGAAAGATGAATGTTGGCTGTGCCAATGTCCACCTAGGCTGGCCTGTGCTGAAAGGCTAGGCCGCCTCGCTCATGCTGAGTTGGCTCAACTGCTCCGAGAGACCTGGTAGTGTTGTGTCTGCGCCCCCCAAGCCGGGCCTCCTTCCAGAAAGTGACTTGGAAAGTGAGAGGGAAGGGCCGTCAGGACTTACCTCTGGAGCACCGGGTCCTCTGGCTCAGCTCCAGGAGCCAGAGGCAGGCCAGATGGAAGAGATAACAAGGCCTCCATCCCCTGACTCTTCCCCCCCCAGGCCATGCCTTCAGACCGAGTTGATGGCAATCAGGCCTGGATGGACCCTAGGTTTCGTAGGCAGGAGAGGAGGGAACAACAGAAGCAGGGGTGGGGCAGGCCTAGGAAGTGCTGAGTCATGGAGCCACACCCCACAGGATATAAAGGCAGCAAGAATTGCTGTGCCTCTTCGTAGCAGGCAAATCAACTGATTAACTAAGAGCTGAAGTTTGTTCCTGGGTGACTCATCGGTGCCAAGGGAGATAACAGAGATACTTTGCAGATGCTCGCTATTCTGCTGCCAGAGCTGATAGTGCCGGCTAATTAAGCCATCACTTGGACGGAGGTGAAGGAGGACAGAACAGGTACTGACTGAATGCACAACAGTGACAGAATCCCCATTCTTCAGTACGCCAGTGGTGCGGCTGCTGTGGCACTGAGTGGTGCATAGTTCCCACAGCGTTCCTTGAATCGGGGTAACTCCTGCAGCTTTGTCCTGCATGGCCAGGTCCTGTTGCAATTTCTGCTCTAGCATCGGCACCCAGCTGACGGTTTAGTTTAGTTTAGTTTAGTTTATTTGAATTTCTATACCGCCCTTCTCCCGAAGGACTCAGGGCGGTTTACAGCCATCATAAAATAGATTCATCAATAAATTAAAAAGTAATTATAAAAATCTAATTCAATTAGGCCGAATTCCATTAAAACAATAAAACAATAATAAATCCCACGTTAAAAACTATATTAAAATTAGGCCAGCCCTGCGTGGTGAAACAGAAAAGTCTTGAGCTCACATCGGAAGGTCCGAAGGTTGGGGAATAAACGCAAACCCAGAGGCAGCTCATTCCAGAGGGTAGGTGCCCCCACAGAGAAGGCTCTCCCCCTGGGGGTCACCAGCCGACATTAATTGACTGACGGCACCCTGAGGAGACCCTCCCTATGGGAGCACACAGGACGATGGGAGGCTATTGGTGGCAGCAGGCAGTCCCGTAGATATCCCAGTCCTGTGCCATGGAGTGCCTTAAAGGTGGTAACCAACACCTTGAATTACACCCAGAAGACCACCGGCAACCAGTGCAGCTTGCGCAGGAGAGGTGTTATATGGGAACCACGAGTAGCTCCCTCTATTACCTGTGCAGCCGCATTCTGGACCAGTTGGAGCCTCCAGGAGCTCTTCAAGGGGAGCCCCATGTAGAGAGCATTACAGTAGTCCAGGCGGGAAGTGACGAGGGCGTGAGTGACCATGCATAAGGAATCCTGGTCCATGAAGGGACGCAACTGGCGAATCAGGTGGACCTGATAAAAAGCTCTCCTGGCAACGGCCGTCATATGTTCTTCTAACGACAGCCAAGCATCCAGGATAACGCCCAAGTTGCGGACCCTCTCCATAGGGGCCAATGACTCACCTCCAACAGTCAGCGATGGAACCAGCTGACTGTACCGGGATGCTGGCATCCACAGCCACTCAGTCTTGGACGGATTGAGCTGGAGCCTGTTCCTCCCCATCCAGACCCGCATGGCCTCCAGACACCTTTGACGGCCTCGTTGGGGTGGTTAGGGGTGGAAATGTACAGCTGAGTGTCATCAGCGTACAGATGACATCGCACCCCAAAACCACGGATGATCTCATCCAGCGGCTTCATATAGATGCGAGAGGAGAGGCGAGAGGACTGACCCCTGTGGCACCCCACATATGAGGTGCCTCACGGCCGATCTCTGCCCCCCTGCCAACACCGTTTGTGACCGATCAGAGAGTTAGGAGGAGAACCACCGAAAAACGGTGCCCCCCACTCCCAATCCCCCCAGCCGCCGCAGCAGGATACCATGGTCGATGGTATCAAAAGCTGCTGAAAGGTCTAATAGGACCAGGACAGAGGAACAACCCCTGTCCCAAGCCCTCCAGAGATCATCAACCAACGTGACCAAAGCCGTCTCTGTGCTGTACCCCGGTCGGAAGCCGGACTAAAACGGGTCGAGATAGACAGATTCTTTCAGGTACTGGGGAAACTGTCGTGCCACCACACGCTCAACAACCTTTGCCACAAAATGAAGGTTGGAAACAGAACAGTAATTCGATAAAATAGCTGGATCCAGGGAAGGCTTCTTGAGGAGGGGCCTCACCACCGCCTCTTTCAAGGCGGATGGGAAGACACCCTCCATCAAGGAA
Organism: Ahaetulla prasina; assembly: GCF_028640845.1. Taxonomy (NCBI): domain Eukaryota; kingdom Metazoa; phylum Chordata; class Lepidosauria; order Squamata; family Colubridae; genus Ahaetulla; species Ahaetulla prasina. The sequence continues at coordinate 13,514,004 of NC_080542.1, forward strand.
GCGTTAACAATTCCCTGGAGCCAGCCTCGTGTAAACTCCTATGTGGCCAATACCAACCAGGAGGGACACAGATCCAATAAACGTGGTCGCATTCAGCCTCCCCAGTATCCTGTCCATGTCCTCGGGACCCACAGAGTCGAACTCATCTCAGATAATATCATCAAGAACAGCCTTTGTCATCCCACTCGAATCTACCCTATCAGAGTCCAAACCTTCCCGAATCTGAGCGATTTTATCGTGCAGATATTGGCCAAAATCCTCAGCACGACCCTGCAAGGGGTCCTCTCGAGCTCCCTGATGAAGTAGGGAGCGGGTCACCCTAAACAGGGCGGCTGGGCGATTATCTGCCGATGCAATAAGAGCGGAAAAATATTCACGTTTTGCCACTCTTCTCGCCACTAGATAGGTCTGAATATAAGACCTAACTAGTGTTCAGTTGGATTCAGAGTGGCTGGCCCTCCAATCACTCTCTAGGCATCTTTTTCGGCGCTTCATCTTTCTCAGCTCCTCAGAATACCGAGGAGCTAGTCAAGATCGGCCGGGTCAGAGGCCGCAAAGGAACGACTCGGTCCAAAGCTCCTGCCACCGCCCTATCCCAGGCGGCGACTCGTTCTTCCACCGAGCTGTGATCTAGGTCCTCAGGAAGTGGCCCAAGCTCCGTTAGAAACCTCTCTGGGTCCATCAGGCGCCTGGGAAACAGTCAGCTCCGTCTCCCTGCGGTGTGGGTTGGCAGTTCGGAAGTCAAGTCGAAGGAGAGAATGATCTGACCATGACAAGGGGTTGATGACTAAATCCCCTAATTCTAGATCATTCAGCCATTGTTGGTATCCACGGTCTTCATGGATTCCTCAATCGCCAGGGAGGGAGAGTAGAGGGTCTCAGAAATATTTGCTCAGCCCATGCTTGCTGCTCCCTCTGTGGACTTCTTTTCTTCTTCCATCTTCTCTGAGTCTTTGTGCCACCCAGAATCGGGTTGCCTCTTGGGGCTCAGGACCCCAAACAGCTCCCTGAAATTTGTGGACGCTGCTTTAGTTTGAAAGGAGATTTGGATTATTGTCAGGGTTCCAAGTAACACTCCACATGAAATCAAACTCAGAGGCTTGACATTCCTCAAAGCTAACTTTTATTAGAGATGTCATATTGGCACATCTGGGAAAACCTGAATCTGAGAGATTCTGGGTTTTCCACACCCAAAAGAAAGTTCAACACCTTACCCCTCACCCACATGTCCACCACACATCCAATCATATATAGTCCAGAACAGAAGATATCCTCCTCTTCTTCTCCGCACAGCTGCAGGGCACTTTGGCCTTGACTTTCTACAAAGAATTTTATTATGACTACAATCATCTTCACTGTATGCTATCACCCCTCCCAACTTCCCATGGTAGGCTTGTGTCAGGCCTGAAGCCTGAAGGCACAAAGGTAGAAAGATGGCTTCCAAGTCTGACACTTGGAGGCCTTTCTTTGAAGTCTGGCAATTGATAGTGTGGGAATGTAATTCAGTATAAAAAATAAAACACTATAACAACTTTAATAGTTAAATAGAGCTTGATATTTCTTGATTATAACATTCAGGAAAATCATCACATGCAAATAATGGATTCATGTGTTTTAGTATGTATATTCACACATATACTTTTTGCTTTTAAACTCCCTTTTTATTCATTAGCTGTTGTTATTTATTTATGAAATACCTGTTGAAAGACAGGCAAGATTTGCTAAATTTCAAAATTACTAGAAGAATTAAATAGACAATGAATAATTTCCATGCCCAAATATAAGGCTGTTAAGGTAATTGGGAAGGTTTGAGATTCTATCCTCCAAGTTATAAGAAGTGAAAGTTAACAACATCCATTTTGAAGAAAACCTTTTAATCTGTTGAAATACAAAAATTGAGATTCTATTTAGTTGTTTTCCTGAGTTAAATCTGTAATTTATATGGATACATAGAGATATGAAGTTATGTACTACTTCAATTTTAGTTAGAAGACAATGGCTTTAATTGAAAGACCTTAATGGCATCTGTGTATATTGCTCCCATCACACAACTAATACATGCATATAAATCATTTTTCCTCACTTCATAATTCTTTTTTAAACTTAGAAATTATGGTTTTAAGTGTAACCTTCAACAGCTCTTATGGTAGCTGCACTTACGGTAGCTGCATTGCATATCTGTTTCTCACAAAAATCCACCTGTAATATATCTTACTTATAAGGTAACTGCATGTATCACAATTTTATTTATGATTAAAGCAAAACAAAATGAATGCAGTATCTTAACCACAGAAATATGTCTGAAGTTACAGCTTAGAGAAGTTATAGCATAATGAAAGGAAGAAATCAATTTGTTTCTTTATCAGTTGTTTCTTTCTGTTTAAATCAGGCCTTAGGATAATAATGTAGCATTTGGGGAAAAAGATGCAGCCCAGTAATCCAGCTGCAGAAGCCAAAATGGAGAAGATCTCCACAGCCACCATGTACTTTCCCTTGGTGCTCAACTAGGTGGGAATGAATAATATCCAGACACTGCAAAAGACTAACATGCTGAAGGTAATAAACTTAGCCTCATTAAAGCTATCGGGTAACTTCCTAGGAAAGAAAGCCACTATAAAGTTAATCACAGCCAGGAAACTCATGAAACCAAGGACTAGATAAAACATTGTGGTTGAACCTTCATTGCATTTCAGGACAATTTCTTCAGGCATGGAGTGCATGTCAGAATCTGGGAATGGGGGTGAAATAGTCACCCACACTATACAAATGGTGATCTGCACCAGGGAGCAAGACAGGACAATAGAGATAGCAAGGTTTTTCCCCACCCATTTCCTCATTTTGGAGCCTGGCTTGGTGGCTATGAAGGCAAGAACAACAATGGTTGTTTTTCCTAATATATAAGAAATGGCTAAAGAGAAGATGATGCCAAAAGAAGTTTGTCATGTGAGACATTTCACTTGGTTGGGCTGCCCAGGGAACAGCAGAGTGCAGACAAAAGAGAGCAGAAGAACTATGAGAAGAACAAAAGTGAAGTTCCTATTGTTGGCTTTTACTATAGGAGTGTTCCAATGACTGATAAAGATCTTAAGCACGAAAGCTGAAGTGATGGAAAAAAAATAAAGCAATGGTTGTCAGTGTGAGACCCAGAGGTTCTTTGTAAGACAAAAATATGATGTGTTTGGGAATGCAAAGATTGTGAGCTTCATTTGGATATTGGCCTTCTGAGCATTGAAACAGTAATCTGGATCTGAAAAATAAATAATTATAATGATATATATCTCAAATGGCCATTTTTGGCCATATGGGTGGTAAAAGGTGTTTGTTGAATGGATAAATATGGTCTAGAACAGGGAAGACAAACTCAATTTCATTGAGGGCAACATCAGGGCTGTGGTTGACCTTGGGGGACTGGGTAAGCATGGCCAACTTGGTGGGTGTGGCCAGCTTGATGCCACTCACCCAATTGCTGGCATGTTTCCTCTGCATTAGGTAGACCAGACTGATACCAGGCAGACCCGAACATTCCTCTTTGCACTGGGTAGACGAGGCTGAAATTACATTGGCCAGATCTTTCCTCTTTGAACTGGATAGACTAGGCTGAAGCTATGTTGGCCTGATCTTTCCTCTTCACACCAGGTAAACCAGGCTGTTGTGGCTCCAGCCTCCGAATCTGGCTCCATGCCTGAAAGTGACTCTGAGAGTGAAGGGGAAGGGCTGGTAAGGCTTACTTCAGGAGCACTGATTCCTTTGGCCTGGCTCCAGGAGCCAGAACCAGACCAGTTGGAGGACGTAATGAGGCCGACATCCCCTGATTCCTCCCTTCCTCCGGCTATGCCTACAGATGCAGCTGATAATCATACTAATCAAGCCTGGATCGACTCACGCTTTAGAAGATTAGACAGGCGGCATCATCAAAGGGAAGGGTGGGGCTCCACAGGATATATAAAGAGTTTTGGGACTTCTCTCAGTTCCACGGGAAGCAAATTAGCTGAAACATGTCGAAGTGAGCTGAAGTCTTAATCTGTTTGAACCTTTTGGCAGGCAGCTGCATTTTCTCGGCCAGGACTGAAAGGAGCCGTGTATCCACTGGCTGTAGGCCAGCTCGTTACTCCAAAGTGAGGACGGAGACAGAACACAGGCTGAAGCTGCACTGGCCCAATCTTTCTTTGCCCTGAGCAGAGCAGGACCGCCCTGCGGGCTGGATCTGACCACATCTCAGGCCGCATCCAGCCCACGGGCCTCGAGTTTGACACCCCTGGTTTAGAAGCTAATTCAAATGCAATTCAAAGGCAGAGTGAAGAATTTAGATGTATAGCCTAGAAGCTTATTTTAATTTTATTTATTTATTTATTTATTTTGTCACAACAATATATATAAGTATCATACAAAAAGATTATATAATATATAAACATATATATGAGTAAATATTAGGAGGTACAAGCATATATATATATATATATGAAGAAGAAAAGAAAAAACAATAGGACAGGAACGGTAGGCACGTTTGTGCTCTTATGCATTTATTTATTTATTGGGAAGAAAAAATGGAGTGAGGGGAAAAATGGGAAAGAAAGGTTGCCCATCTTTTCATCTCCTCTGTAATGAATTCATTGTAGTCCATCTACCAAAATTACAGAAAATTTCAATAATGGTGGTAGTAGGAATGGAGTTAGAAGTTTTTGACGCATGATTGCCGGTTGTTGTTTTCATCAGACAAAGATTTCCCTTTGGTTATTGGTAAAATATTAAAATAGGGTATGCATTCAGATAATTAATCAGTCAATATTTATTTATATTTGACATTTTTGAACTGCCCATCTCCCTCAAAGAGGCAGATGAAATAGCCTTTAGGTCCTGAAATATCCTTATTTAGAGCAATATCCTGTTTAACGGTAACCCCAAATAATTGACTGCTTTTTACGAATAACTTTCCTTGATGAAAATAACAGGCGTAAGATTTGTTTAGACTACAGTAGTGGCCAAAATTGCAGAAACCTTTTGGGGAAAGTGTATTTTTGAGGTTTGCTGGCTAATAACACCACTTTTTTTTTTTTTTTGGGGAGTTTCAAGATAATCATATTCCACTGCTGGAATGGCCTGGGAATAGCCCAGACCTTAACCCAATTGAAAATCGATGGAGCCGACGAAAGAAACTTGTTAGTCAGAAGCGACCCAGCAATAAAACCCAGTTAATAGACGCAATCATTCAATCTTGGTTGCACATTATAACAGCTGCAGAACTAAAAGACTTGGTTCACTCCATGGGAAGATGTTATAAGGCCATAATTCATGCTAAAGGTCACCCAACTAAGTATTAACTGACATGGTGATCATTTTTGTATATCTTGTTTTTTCTATGGTGATAATGTTTGTACATCTCATTTTTTCTACGTGTTTCACTTTTCTTCTTTATACTGTAATTGCTATTCTAATAGCAAATCCTTCATAAAAGTTATTGCACTACATTCTTGATTAAATTATCTTTCCATTGATATATAATTTAATGGTACTACTCCCCAAAAAAGTGGTATTATTAGCTAGTTTTAGAAAATACGCTTTCCCCAAAAGATTTCCACAATTTTGGCCACTACTGTAGATTTCAGCCTACTGTTCCCATAGCTCTTCCATGTAATCAAATCCTTTTTGCTCAGTCAAAGGCAGATGTCGCAAGTCTGATATAATTTTGCTGCTGAAATTTTTTATTCTATTCTGCAGGATTATATGCACATGGCATTATAAGCTATCCAAGCTGGAAACATTTAGCATGGATTTCCATTTTGTTCCAGATTGGACAGTTGCTTCATTTCATGTAGCAAAGGAAGTTTATAAACAAAACCATCCAGTGGGAATTCTACATATTCATTGATGTATCCTTTGGAAGACACAATCATGATTTCCCATTGCACCCTGAGTCCTATGTTGGTACAGTTCAAAAAAATCCTTCTATCAGTAATCAACAACTATCTCAAAGTCTAAATTGAAATTCCGTGAAATATATCAGGTAAATTCTGTATATTATTATTATTAATCTTACCTGTCTTTTTAGAAATTCCCCCTGCTGGACACCGAAGGCAATCATAGCAGCAAAATGGCTTGCCTTCTCTTTTTATCTTGCTATACTCTGAAAAGCAATGGTAGCTGCATACAGAAAAGGGCTGTGCCTGTTGATAATTAATAATGGGAGATTTGTGAATTTGTCCTTAATATTCAGAATTACTACAGTTGAAGATTTTGGATTCCCCTGGCTCTGATATGCAAATTGAATATTTCTATCTGGATCAGGGGTGAAATGCTACTGGATCGGAGAGGATCGCGCGATCTGGTAGCGATGGCGGCGGCTGGTTCGGAGGATCGGTAGCAAAAATCCCTGGCCCTGCCCTCCCTGCCTCTGCTGAGCCGCACCGTCTGCAGAGGTTTGGTTTTTTTTACTTTTAAAAGCCGGTTTTGCTTCAGCCGAAACAGGCCTTTAAAAGTAAAAAACAGCAGAACCTTACTTGTACTCTTACTTGTAGAAAACATGTTTTCTACAAGTAAAAATAGAGATTTTAAGGCACTTACCTGATTACTGATGAACACATGGCTCTCTTTCCAGCCTGAAAGCTCTAGTTTCATTTCAGTCAGACAGCATCAATCGCTCAGCTAATCTATTTCCTCTGTGATCAACTGGCTGGCTTTGCTGAGGAACTCTGGGATTTGAAGTCCACAATAAAATAAAATAAAATAAAATATTTGTGCAGCTTTCTGAGATTTGGTGTGTTTCTGTAGTGTTTCACTCTAACTACACAAACACACAAAATATCAGAAAGCTGTATGTGGCATATTGTGTGTGTGTGTGTGTGTGTTAGTTGTGTGTGTGTAAAGTGTGAAAATTGGTTTTTGACCTTTTTGTGGCTATGTGAAGTGTGAAGTGCAGCTGCTTTTACATTGTGTGTGAGTCAGTTGTGTTGTATTGTGTTGTGTGTGTGTAAAGTGTGAAAGTTGGTTTTTGACCTTTTTGTGGCTATGTGAAGTGTGAAGTGCAGCTGCTTTTACATTGTGTGTGAGTCAGTTGTGTTGTGTTGTGTTGTGTGTATGTAAAGTGTGAAAGTTGGTTTTTGAGCTTCTTGTGGCTATGTGAAGTTTGAAGTGCAGCTGCTTTTACATTGTGTGTGAGTCAGTTGTGTTGTGTTATGTTGTGTGTGTGTAAAGTGTGAAAGTTGGTTTTTGGTACCTCTTATTGTTTTTTATACTTTATTTATTATTTTTATTATTTATTGTTATTGGCCACGCCCACCAAGCCATCTGACCACCAAGCCACGCCCACCAATTAAGCCATGCCCACAGAACCGGTAGGGAAAATTTTTAGATTTCACCCCGATCTGGATATAATATTGGCATACGTGGGCCTGATTAGAGTAGATTGCAGGGGTGATAAAGTAATATTATTTTATGTCTTTTTATTCTATTTTACATGTTTAGGAATTTTATAGGTAATATGTGTTTGAACCTGTACATTGATGTGGTCTATAGGCTAATATACCATAGTTTTTGGATTATAAGATGCACTCCTCCCCCCAAATGTGGGTGGAAATGCCTGTGGAATAGGAATGGGGTGAGATCGACAGTAGACAGTCTAAGGTTAAAGTTTTGGGGGTTTGGGGAAGAAACCACAGAGTCAGGTAGTGGATTCCAGGCATTGACCACGCTGTTGCTGAAGTCATATTTTCTGCAGTCGAGTTTGGAGCAGTTTACCTTGAGTTTGCATCTATTGTTTGCTCGTGTATTGTTGGGTTGAAGCTGAAGTAGTCGTTGACAGGTAGAACATTGTAGCAGATAATTTTATGTACTATGCTTAGGTCAGACCGAAGGCAGCGTAATTCTAAGCCCAAAATTTCAAGTCTGGTGGCATAAGGTATTCTATTACGGGTGGAGGTACGGAGGACTCTTCTCGTGAAATATCTCTGGACTCTCAATTGTGTTAATGTCCGATATGCTGTGCAAGATCCAGACAGATGAGCTGTATTTGAGAATTGGTCTAGCAAATGTTTTGTATGCTCTAGTTAATAGTACAATATTACCAGAGAAGAAGCTATGCAAGATTAGGTTAACAACTTGTAATGCCTTTTTGGCAATTCTGTTACAGTGGGCTCTGGCACTTAGATCGTTTGAGATGACAAAATATAACCTGTCACTTTGTAATGCTGCTACAATAGGGAAAGAGGACCTACTTGATTGTAACTCAAACAATGAAAACAAAAATGATATAAATAATTATCACAAATGCAAACACACAATACATTTTTTAAATAAAATAAATGTTGCCTTAACCCTGGAGAATCTCCCAAACAAATATCTTGCCAGAATAAATACCTTGGGTTTCCCCTCCCCTTCCCCCTCCCCTTTAAAAATAACTGCATGAATCAAGAGTTAACTTTATATTTGTACCTATAATTGCTGTAAGGAAATTTGGAAGCTGCTTCTTTCTATTTCTTTTTTTTTTATTCTTCCCCTTTGCTTTTTCTTTGTTCTTTGTTTCCCTTTATCTCTTTTCTTTATGCTAGTTCTTGTTTCTTTTCCTTTTCTGCAATACAAACTAATAAGTAATAATTACATGAAATCATCAACTGTTTCTTCTGATGGATTCCTTATGAATGTCATAGAACTGGAAAACATGGAAATTTGAGAAGTGATTCCACCAATAACCAGATCCTCTGAATGATATTTCTTGTGCTTAATAAGGACTGGGTCTCCCACACTGCATTTACTGAGAGGAATATAACGTGTGATCCGAGGCAACAACATTAATAAAGTTGCAAGGAACCAAATCATGTTGGAGAACAGATGTTCTTTTGGGTGTAAATGTACCATCTAAAGAATCAGACTGGAAAAGCTTTAAGTTCTCCACTTGCATTGCAAGACAGGGAAAAAAAAGATAATATTAATATCCTACAGTTTTATTGCATTGTTTTGTTCTGTTCCTTAGGTCTCCAGAGGGACTTGAAATAATTACGGAAATTTTCGTAATGGCAGGAAGATAGTCATTATATGCTTGGGGAAGGTTTTGCTATGATGTAGTTGAAGAATACTTGACATGTTTTCCAAAAATCAACAGTGGCTATTTTTGTGAAACTATGGGATTAAAAAAAAAAATGAATATGTGCCATGATTATCATTTTGACTCCTAGTCAACATACCGATAGATCTTGTCCATGACAATAGAATAGAATAGAATAGGATTTTATTGGCCAAGTGTGATTGGACACACAAGGGATTTGTCTTGCTGCATATGCTCTCAGTGTACATAAAAGAAAAGATACGTTCATCAAGGTACAACATTTACAACACAATTGATGATCAATATATCAATATAAATCATAAGGATTGACAGCAACAAGTTATAGTCCTACAGTCATAAGTGGAAAGAGATTGGTGATTGGAACTATGAAACGATTAATAGTAGTGCAGATTCAGTAAATAGTCTGACAGTGTTGAGGGAATTATTTGTTTAGCAGAGTGATGGCCTTCGGGAAAAAACTGTTCTTGTGTCTAGTTGTTCTGGTGTGCAGTGCTCTATAGCGTCGTTTTGAGGGTAGGAGTTGAAACAGTTTATGTCCAGGATGCGAGTGATCTGCAAATATTTTCATGGCCCTCTTCTTGATTCGTGCAGTATACAGGTCCTCAATGGAAGGCAAGTTGGTAGCAATTATTTTTTCTGCAGTTCTAATTATCCTCTGAAGTCTGTGTTTTTCTTGTTGGGTTGCAGAACCGAACCAGACAGTTATAGAGGTGCAAATGACAGACTCAATAATTCCTCTGTAGAATTGGATCAGCAGCTCCTTGGGCAGTTTGAGCTTACTGAGTTGGCGAAGAAAGAACATTCTTTGTTGTCCTTTTTTAATGATGTTTTTGATGTTAGCTGTCCATTTGAGATCTTGCGATATGATAGAACCCAGAAATTTGAAGGTTTCTACTGTTGATACTGTGTTGTCAAGTATTGTGAGAGGTGGAAGTATGGAAGGGTTTTTACTAAAGTCTACCACCATTTCTACGGTTTTGAGTGTGTTCAGTTCCAGATTGTTTTGGTTGCACCACAAGGCTAGTCGTTCGACCTCTGCCTATATGGATTCGTCATTGTCTCGAATGAGACCAATCACTGTTGTGTCATCTGCGAACTTCAGTAGCTTAACAAATGGATCATTGGAGATGCAGTCATTGGTATACAGAGAGAAGAGAAGTGGGAGAGCACACAGCCTTGGAGGCCCCTGTGCTAATTGTACAGGTATTTGATGTGATCTTGCTTAGCTTCACCTGTTGCTTCCTGTTTGTTAGGAAGCTTGTGATCCACTTACAAGTCTGTTCCGGTACCTGTAGCTGGTTTAGCTTAGTTAGAAGAATGTGTGGAATGATGGTATTGAATGCTGAACTAAAGTCTACAAAAAGGACCCTTGCATAGGTCTTTGGAGACTCAAGATGTTGTAGGATGTAGTGCAGAGCCATATTAACAGCATCATCTGTTGATCTATTTGCTCGGTATGCAAATTGCAAGGGATCTAAGAGCGGATTCGTGATGGTTTTCAGGTAGGAAAGCACTAGCCTTTCAAAGGTTTTCATGACTACAGATGTTAGAGCAACTGGTCTGTAGTCATTCAGTTCCTTGATGGTGGGCTTCTTCGGCACTGGGATGATGGTAGAGCGTTTGAAGCAAGAAGGAACATAGCACATCTCTAGTGATTTATTGAAAATATGGGTGAAGATGGGGGCCAATTGGTCAGCACAGACTTTTAAGCAAGAAGGAGTTATCTTGTCTGGGCCTGGAGCTTTTCCTGGCTTTTGTCTGTGAAATAGGTCCTGCACTTCCTTTTCTGTGATCACTAGGGGTTGTGAACCCAATGAAATGGGGTCAGTTGTAGGAGACTTGGCTGTTGTTGGTGTGTCTGAGATGGGGGTTGTGGAGATAGGTGGCTGTAGTTTCCTTTCAAACCTGCAGTAAAACTCATTCAGGTCATCTGCCAGTTGTTGATTACCTTCAGCCTGGGAAGGAGGTTTGCCATAGCCGGTGATATTTTTAAGAGTTTGCCACATGTTTGCTGGTTCATTTGCTGAAAATTGATTCTTTAGCTTTTCAGAGTAGCTTCTTTTTGCTGCTCTAATCTCCCTTGTTAGTGCATTTCTGGCCTGATTGTACAGCATTTTATCACCTTTTCTGTAGGGTTCCTCTTTGGAATGTCGTAGCTGCTTAAGTTTAGGTGTAAACCAAGGTTTGTTATTACTGTGTATTCGCAAGTTCCTTGTAGGTACACATAGGTCTTCACAGAAGCTGACATATGATGTTACAGTATCTGTGAGTTCATCCAGGTCTGCAGAGGTATCTTTAAAAATATTCCAATCAGTGCAGTCAAAACATGCCTGTAGCTTTAATTCTGATTCCTCCGTCCAGGTTTTCACTGATTTAATTATTGGTTTTATGGCTTTAAGTCTTTGCCTGTAAGCAGGTACAAGGTGAATCATGCAATGATCAGAGTGTCCTACAGCTGCACGTGGTAAAGACCGATAGGCATCTTTTAGTGTTGTGTAGCAGTGGTCTAGAGTATTCTTGCCTCTGGTGGGACAATTGACATGCTGAAAGTATTTTGGTAGTTCTTTCCTTAAGTTTGCCTTGTTTAGATCTCCCAAAACAATGGCCAGTGAATCAGGGTGTTTGGCTTCAGCCTCCATGATTTGGTCAGCTAGAGTTCGTAATGCCTTGTTTACACAGGCTTGTGGTGGGACATAAACAGCAATTAGAAGAAATGAGGAAAATTCACGAGGCGAATAGTAAGGTTTGCAGTTGATAATTAAAGTGTCTAAATTGTTGTCACAGAATTTGTAAATTATGTTAAAATCTTGACACCAGGTTGAATTAATATTCTATCTCAGAACTGTTCTTTACCAGTCTCCCAATGGAACAGTCATCATCTTATTGCTGATTGTCCTCTTCTTATTTTTCCCTTCACCTTTCCCAGCATTAAACATTTCTACAGTGTAATGTATCTTTAAGAGTTTTGGAGGGAAATTAGAGCGGGAAATAGCACGTTGCTGATTGGCTGTTGCCTCCGACTGAACTGTATATAAAGAGGGGTTTGTCTGTTGTTCGCTGCTGGGTTCACTATAAACTAAAGAGCTGTTGTCACTCATCTGGTCTCCTGTCTCGTTATTGCCCGAATCTAACACTGGCGACGAAGGTGGGATCTCAAGGCAAAAGAGCGCCAGGAACGAACCCAGCAAAATAAGGGCGGATAGCAACGATGTCCAGCTATACACCGCCAGTGCCATTCGACCCAGCCAAAGAAAAATGGGGGTCATACATGGCTCGTTTCGAGTGTTTCCTCGAAGCAAACGAACTCCAGGGGGTCTCCGACAACAGGAAGAGAGCATACTTCCTAAGCCACTGCGGTTCGGAAGTTTTCGACACCGCAGAGTCGCTTTCGGAGCCAACGCCGGTACAGTCGGTACCGTGGCAAACCCTGCAGACCGCCCTTCGGGCTCACTACGCACCAATGCCCTCAAAATTTGTTCAAAGGTTCGAATTGCGGCAACGGATGCAACGAGAGGGCGAATCGATTCGTGAATACATGGCAGCGCTGAGAAAAGCCGCTAACCATTGCGAATACCGAGACTTGGAAGACGCATTACTCGACCAACTCATCTGCGGGGTCAGAGACATCCGATTGCGACGGCGGCTGCTGTCCAGAAGCAACCTAACACTGGCCGTCGCCTTGGACGAGGCCAGGGCTCACGAGATGTCCACCCAAGCGGCAGAAACCTTGCAAACACCGATCGCGATGGGGGCTAGGGCGAAAACAACCCCGGTCCACAATGAGGAAGTCCAGGCCGAAGAGGACGGCGAGGAAGAGGAAGAAGTCTTCCACACCGGGAGGCCAAGGAAAGAAGACAGGGACGAATGCGCGAGTTGCGGGGGACAACACAAATGACAAGACTGCAAATTTAAGGATGCGACTTGTCGGCATTGCGAAAGGAAGGGGCACATAGCACAGGCCTGTCGAGCGCCCCAACCTTCCCGCCAAAAATTCAAACCGACCAATCAGAGCGCGGGAACGACGAAGAGGCCAGTGATTGGTCAATTCAAAAAAGGCGCGAAACTCAATCAGACTGCCGTGAGAGTAGGCCAAGCAGCCACGCGCCTTGAAAAAAAGATTTTTACTAAAACGCACATTGAAGGGGTGCCGTGCCGAATGGAAGTGGACACCGGTTCATCGATCACGATCATGTCCTGGGACACTCTCGTGAAACGTTTGCCAGCTGTCGCGAAGCGCAAGCTGCAACCTGTCGTGTCCCACTCCTCCGCTGACGGCTGGGTCCGGGAAATCCGAATCAGGCGTGCCTCTGCAGCTCTGCCCAAAGTCCTAGCAAAGTCCTCAGAGCAGGCAGGAGACCAGTAAGTGACTTCAGCAAGATAAGTTTGACTTTTGCCTGACTCAGAGACTGCCAGAAAGTAGATCCTTTATATAGGCCATGGGGTGTGGCTCCATGACTCAGCACTCATTAAGGCCTGCCCCTCCCTTCCCTCTGTAGCCTCCGCCTCTCCAATCTTCTGATGCGAGGGTCACACCAATCAGCTGTTGGTAATAAACCCTCCTCAGGCTCACCTGCTGTGGAGGAGGGGGAGGGGTCTAGCTGCTCCGTTTGCCTGGGCATGGAGTCAGGGCTGGGGCAGGGAGATTCTCCTTCTGCAGTTTGTGTGGGCATGGAGCCAGGACTGGGACCGGGAGGCATACATTCCTCAGTGTGCGGGAGCAGGTAAGAAGGCCCCGGCTGCTCTGAGGGCGGGCAAGACACAACACTATCCCTCACCGCAGGGCCCTTCCCCCGGGGCTGACGATTGGTATGCGGTCGGGCCGGGTTCTGCTCGTGGAAGGCCCGCACCAGGTCCGGGGCGTGGACGTCGGAGGCATTGACCCAGGTGAACTCGGTCCCGTACCCTTGCCACGCCACCAGGTATTGGAAGCGCCCCTTCAGCCAGCGGGAGTCGCGTATGCTGTGCACCTCGTCCTCCCCCGCCCCGTCCTCGTCGACAGCGACGGGTGGCGCCGGGCGCCGGAGGGGAGACGGCGGGGCCTCAGGGACCAGCAAGGACCGATGGAAGACGGGATGGATCCGCATGGAACGCGGCAGGGTCAATCGGTAGGCCACCGGATTGATGACCGCCTCGACGGGGAACGGACCGATGAACCGGTGGTCCAGTTTCTTTGCCGGCCGGTCGGACGGGAGATGCTTTGTGGAGAGCCACACGCGGTCTCCGACCACCAGCGGGGGTGTTGCCCGTCGGGAACGATCGGCGACCCGCTTGTAGTCCTCCTTCGCCCGATTCAGCTGCCGACGCACCATCTGCTGGACCGCGTGCAACTCAGAGAGAAAGGACTGTGTCTCGGGAACCGGGGAGTCCGGGGGCGCCAGAGGGAAGAGCCGCGGATGGTACCCCAAGTTGGCCAGGAACGGGGTGGTCTGGGTGGAGGTGTGTTGGGAGTTGTTGAATGCGAACTCCGCCAGGGACAGGTAATCGCCCAGTTGTCCTGCTGTTGGTTCACGGCACCGGAGGTACTGCTCCAGGACGCCAATGATCTTCTCCGTCCGCCGTCGGTCTCCGGATGGTGCGCCGACGACAGGCACACCTGCACTTCCAATGCGCCATCAGGCTCTTCCAAAAGCGGGCCGTGAACTGCACCCCACGGTCCGACACCACCCTGTCCGCAGGCCGTGGAGGCGAAGACGTGCTGCAAGAAGAGACGGGCCGTCTTGGTGGCGGTGGGCAGCCCGCGGCACGGGATGAAGTGTGCCATCTTGGTGAGCATGTCCACCACCACCAGCACCGTGGTGAACCCCGAGGACGGTGGCAGGTCCGTCAGGAAGTCCATGGAAATCGCCCCCCAGGGTCTGTCAGGAGTCGGCAAGGGCTGGAGGAGACCGGGAGGGGCCCCCGTGGTGGCCTTGGCTTGCCGGCACGGCACGCAGGACGTCACATAGGCATGGACATCATGCCGCACCCGGGGCCACCAGAAGGTCCGCGTTACCAGGTTGAGAGTCTTGAAAAACCCGAAATGGCCCGCGGCAGGGTTGTCGTGGCACTGGGTCAGGACGAGGGACCGGAGTGGCTCCGTGGGCACATACAACCGCCCCCGGAACTTGAGTACGTCGTCTTCCAATGTCCACGGAGACGTGGGGCCCGCCTCCGCTCGCCGCTGCTGAGACCAGGCGTCTTGGCGCTGCGCCTCTCGCACCCGGGCCCATAAGTCCACCGGTTCCCGGGCGGCGGCCAAGGCTTCCGCCGGCAGTACAGTCCGTGGAGGAAGAGGGTCTTGGGCGCTCAGGTACTCCGGCTTACGGGACAGGGCGTCCGCCCTCCGGTTGTGGCCACTGGGGATATAGGTGACGTGGAAGTTGAACCGGGCAAAGAACAGCGACCACCGGATCTGCCGCTGGTTCAACTTCCGAGCCGTGGTGAGATGTTCGAGGTTCCGATGGTCCGTTCGGACCTCCACCTGATGCCGGGCCCCCTCCAGGTGGTGCCGCCACGCCTCGAACGCAGCCTTGATAGCCAGCAACTCCTTTTCCCAGATGGTATAGTTGTGCTCGGAAGGGTTGAGCTTCCGTGAGTAGTACGCGCAGGGAAAAAGAGTGCCGCCATCCGCCGGGGCCTGTAGCAGCACCGCTCCGAGGGCGACGTTGGAGGCGTCCGTCTCCACCACGAAAGGCCGGTGCGGGTCGGGATGTCGCAGGATGGGCTCCGTGATGAAAGCCTTCCTGAGAGCCGTGAAGGCTTCCTCCTGCGGGGGACCCCACCGGAACGGGACCTTCTTCTGAAGGAGCTGGGTGAGCGGAGCCGTCAGCGTGGCGAAGCCCGGGATGAAGGTCCGATAGTAATTGGCGAAGCCCAGCAGCCGCTGGACATCCTTCACCCGACGCGGGCTTCCCAGCTGCTCAGGGCCTCCACCTTGCGCTGGTCCATGGCGATCCTCGGGTGAGAGGATGTGCCGAGGAACTCAATGGACGACCGGAGGAAAAACACTTCTCCAGCTTGGCGAGCTGGTGCTCCGCAGGCGCTGCAGGACCAGGCGGAGGTGCTGGAGGTGACTTTCCTGGACCGAGTAGACCAGGATGTCGCCCAGGTAGATCACCACGAACCGATCCAACATGTCCTGGAACACATCGTTCATAAAATGTTGGAAGACGGCGGGGCGTTGGTCAGCCCGAACGGCATGACCGTGTACTCGTAGTGTCCGTGCGGTGCGAACGCCGTCTTCCACTCGTCCCTTCACGCATCCGCACCAGGTTGTAGGCCCCGGAGGTCGAGCTTGGTAAAGATGGAGGCCTCCGCAGCCGGTCCATCAGCTCCGGATGAGCGGCAGGGGTAGCGATTCCGCACCGTGATGGCGCTCAGCCGGCGGTAGTCGCAACACAGGCGCAAATCCCGTCTTCTTTTTACGAAGAGGACCGGGGCCGACAGAGGGACTTGAAGGCCGGATGAACCTCGGGCCAGATTTTTGTCCAGAAAGTCCCTGAGGCGCCAACTCGGCTCGGACATGGAATACAGGCGCCCGTGGGCAGCGGGCGCCGGTTTGCAGGTCCACGGGCAGTCGAGGGCGGTGCGGGGTAAGCGGTCCGCCTCCTTTTCGCTGAAGACGCCAGCGAAGTCCTGCAGCTCGGGGCACGGCGACGGCCGGGTGAAGACGCCCTGGCCGGGCGCAGGTGTGGCGGATGTGGTCGACACACTGCAGGCTGGGAACGAGATGGCGTTCGCGACCAGGCCACCTGAGGGTCGTGCGTCCGCAGCCAGGCCAGTCCGAGGATCACTGGGAAGTGGAGGTCCGCCGTCACGTGAAGCGAATCGCCTCCTCGTGGTCCCCGATGGCGAGGCGCAAGGGCTGCGTGGCGGTTAATGGGTCCGCCACCAGCTCCCTCCCGCCGATGGTCTCGACGCCATCGGAGGGTCTACGGAACCAAGGGGACACCAAATGGTCCACGAAGGCCCGGTCCATAAAGTTCGTGGTGGCCCCTGAATCCACCAGCGTGTGCCGGGATCCTTCCGCCGGTCACCCACCCACACCCGGTGTCCAAAATCAGGTGCCGAGGGGCCCAGGGTCCACGCCGCCATGTCTGGCGGGCTTGGTCCGTGCCCGCCTAGGGTTTCTGGCCGGGCCTGCCCGCTTCCCGACTGGCCAGGCCGATTCGGGACGGGCGTGACGTGTTCCGCCGCTTCCTGGGGCATGCGCGCGAAATGGCCGGGCTCCCACAGTACAAGCACAGCCCCTTGGCGCCTCGGCTCCGCTCCTGGGCCGTCAGGCGAGGCCTGGCCGCTCCTAACTCCATGGGCTCTCGGCGCGCCACGGCGCGGGTGGCCCGGGACGGGTCGGCACGGGTCGAGGAGGGCGACGGTCTTGACGGTTGCGGGCGGCGACAGGACGGGCGTTGCTGGAGACGGGTGTCGAGGCGCAGGCAGAGGGGCACCAGGTCAACGAGGGTCCGCGGCGCCCACCCGAGCCAGCTCGCCCTGCAGCTCTTCCGAAGGCCCTCTTGAACGCGTCCGCTAGTGCCGTGTCGTTCCAGTCCGAATCATGGTACAGCAACCGGAATTCCGCGATGTACTCCCGGAGGGGGCGGGGCCCTTGTTGGATCTCTCCGAGGCGCCAGGCAGCCGTCTGGGCCCGCACAGGGTCTTCATACATCAGGCGTAGTTGCCCCCAGAACCCCTGGTAGTCCGCCAGCAAGGGGCTGTCCCTGAGCACCAAGGGCGTGGCCCACTGCGCAGCCTGGCCAGACAACAGGTTCATCATGAAGGCCACCCTGGCCCGGTCATCTGGAAAGTCCCCCGGCCGCATTGCCATGTAGGTCTGGCACTGGGCCATGAAGGCCGGGAACATCTCCATCCGTCCTGAGAACTTCTCCGGCACCGGTACCGGGCTGTGGCGCTGAGGAGGAGGAGGTTGGACTGCTGGGGCATTCCCAGCAGCCAGTTGAGCAGTCAGCTGGGCGACTTGCTGTTGCAGTTGCTGGTTGTCTGTTTGTAGCTGCTGCACAATCAGCGCCAGCTGTTGCTGATCCATCTTGTAGATGTGTGAGGAGTCAGGCAAGATGTCGTGTCCCACTCCTCCGCTGACGGCTGGGTCCGGGAAATCCGAATCAGGTGTGCCTCTGCAGCTCTGCCCAAAGTCCTAGCAAAGTCCTCAGAGCAGGCAGGAGACCAGTAAGTGACTTCAGCAAGATAAGTTTGACTTTTGCCTGACTCAGAGACTGCCAGAAAGTAGATCCTTTATATAGGCCATGGGGTGTGGCTCCATGACTCAGCACTCATTAAGGCCTGCCCTCCTTCCTCTGTAGCCTCCGCCTCTCCAATCTTCTGATGCGAGGGTCACACCAATCAGCTGTTGGTAATAAACCCTCCTCAGGCTCACCTGCTGTGGAGGAGGGGGAGGGGTCTAGCTGCTCCGTTTGCCTGGGCATGGAGTCAGGGCTGGGGCAGGGAGATTCTCCTTCTGCAGTTTGTGTGGGCATGGAGCCAGGACTGGGACCGGGAGGCATACATTCCTCAGTGTGCGGGAGCAGGTAAGAAGGCCCCGGCTGCTCTGAGGGCGGGCAAGACACAACACAACCACAGAAACTAAGGGTACAAGATTACCAAGGAAATCGCATCCCCGTCCGAGGGGTAACGTCCGTCCAAGTCAAGTATGGACAACACAACAAGACCCTGCCCATCACCGTGGTCGACGGAACCTTGCCGAGCTTGTTGGGACTGGACTGGTTCCGGGCATTGGGCATGGGAGTGACCGGAGTCTTCCGGAACGACGTCGACCTAAAGGACGCACTAATGAAAGAGTTCGGGGACGTCTTCAAAGACTGTTTGGGCAAGTACGAGGGGACCCCGATCTCCTTTAACCTTGACCCACAGGTTGCCCCTATCCGGTTAAAGGCTAGGAGGGTCCCGTTCGCCCTGAAGCCCAAAATTGACCCGGAGCTGGACAAACTAGTAAGCCAGGGAATACTAGTGCCAGTTGACCATGCAAAGTGGGAGACACCCATAGTCACCCCGATCAAACCGGACGGGTCGGTCCGGATTTGTGCTGACTACAAGGCAACGCTTAATAAAGCGTTGCAGAAGAGTGCCTACCCCGTCCCAGTAGTACAACACTTACTGCACTCTTTGGGGCAAGGCCAGGTCTTCGCCAAGCTAGATTTGGCCCAAGCCTATCAGCAGTTACCCGTAGATAGCAACACAGCCAAAGCACAAATGATCGTAACGCACAGGGGTGCTTTTAAATGCACCCGGTTACAGTTTGGGGTTAGTGTGGCTCCAGGGTTATTTCAGAACCTAATGGAGCGGCTATTGCAGGGACTCCCCGGGGTGGTACCGTACTTTGATGACGTACTGGTATCCGCCGAAAATCTAGAAGACTTAGGGGTACAGTTGAGAAAAGTTCTGGGCATTTTCCGGTCTGCCGGTCTCAAAGTCAAACTGAATAAATGCCAGATAGGGGTAGGATCCGTGGAATTCCTGGGCTATAGGATAGACAAGGAAGGAATCCACCCCATTGAGAGCAAGGTTAGGGCAATCAGGAAGGCCCCAGCTCCCCAAAACAAAACGGAGTTATAGGCGTTCTTAGGTCTGGTCAATTTTTACGCGGTATTTTTAAAAAATAAGGCGACCATAGCCGAACCGCTCCACAAATTACTAACGAAGACAGCTGTGTGGTCTTGGGGAAAGGCGGAAGCTAGGGCATTCGAAGCAGTAAAAAACCTTCTGTCTAGCGATAGTTTACTGATTCAATACAATGGCACGCTGCCATTGGTGTTAGTTTGTGATGCGTCTCCCTACGGGGTGGGGGCTGTGCTCAGCCACAGGTTGCCAAATGGCACAGAAGCCCCTATAGCATTTTACTCCCGAACAATGTCATCGGCTGAAAGAAACTATAGTCAGCTAGATAGAGAAGCCTTGGCCATAGTTTCCGGGGTAAAGAAGTTCCATGAATATGTATTTGGCCGTGATTTCGAAATAGTCACAGACCATAGACCCCTGCTAGGCCTGTTGGCAGGTGACCGCCCAACGCCCGTGGCACTTTCGCCTAGACTGACCCGATGGACTATCTTTCTGGCTGCGTATTCGTACAAATTGTTGCATCGGCCAGGAAAGGAGTTAGGGCATGCAGACGCTTTGAGCAGATGCCCACTACCAGAGACTATCGAAGACCCCACTCCGGGCGCACCCGTCCTGCTAATTGACTCTTTGGACTCGGGTCCAGTCACTTCCAAGGAGGTGGCTCGGGCTTCTTACAAGGACATTACAATCAGAACTGTAATGGGTTGGGTGCAAAGAGGATGGCCCGCTGCGCCGGGCGAGCGGTTTAAGGAATATGTAAAGAAACACGGGGAGTTGTCGGCTCAAGGAGGGTGTCTGCTCTGGGGGGATAGAGTGGTGATCCCGGAGAAATTGCGGAAAAAAGTTTTGGAACTCCTGCACGAGGGCCACCCTGGGATAGTGAGAATGAAGGGTTTAGCAAGGAGCTATGTGTGGTGGCCTTTGATGGACAAGGAGATTAGCGACAGGGTAGGAAAATGCCAAGCCTGCCAGGAGTCCAGACCACTACCACCAACGGCCCCAACTCGGGAGTGGGAGAAACCCCAGGGCCCATGGTCTAGGATCCACATCGATTTTGCCGGCCCCTTCCATGGGCAAACATTCCTAGTGGTAGTCGATGCCTATTCCAAATGGCTGGAAATCATTCTTATGAGATCCATGACAGCCGAGGCCGTAATCCCAGTCCTGCGGCGCCTATTTGTAACCCACGGGTTACCAGACACCCTAGTCTCCGACAACGGCCCTCAATTCACAGCGACCCTGTTTGAAGGGTACTTGGCAGAAGAGGGCATCCGGCATGTCCTCTCGGCGCCGTTCCACCCTGCGACGAACGGCCTTGCAGAACGTTTCGTACGGAGTGCAAAGGAAGCATTGTCCAGAATCAGGCCAGGCGATTGGCAATTAAAAATTGACACCTTCCTAGCAGTGCAACACAGAACCCCCTGTGTAGCAACTGGCCGCAGCCCAGCAGAACTACTGATGGGCAGGAAGCTGAGGTGCCCATTAGACCGGTTAAATCCAAACTACACCCCAGACGGGTACAAAGGGACAAACGGTAAAACAAGAGAAATGACAGTGGGAAGTCCAGTATGGGCACACAATTACGGAGAAGGCCCAAATTGGGTAAAGGGGACAATCCTTGAAACAACTGGACCCAAATCGTATTGGGTAGAGATAGAGGATGGCCGGGTTTGGAAGCGCCACATAGATCAATTAAGAAAAAGAACAATCACAAGTCCAGAAACAGGCCCTGACTATCCAATGTTTGAATTCACAGCTGACTCAAACCCGGGGCAAAAGCGGGACTTATCTGAGTACGATGAGGTCCAGCGACACCAACCGGTCCCTCCTGAAGAGAGCAGGAACGATTCTGCAAATAATCCAGGGCCGGATGGCCTAGAGGAGGAGCTGAGAGGAACAAACAGTCCCTCCGGCCAGCTCGACTCACTCCCAGAGAATGAATTGCGCAGGTCCGAAAGAGTTAGGAGACGCCCAGTCTACTTGCGTGACTACGTAGAGAAATAAGATGCTAATTTCATGTAAATAGGGGTACAATGTTTTCTGGGAGGGAAGGAGTGTAATGTATCTTTAAGAGTTTTGGAGGGAAATTAGAGCGGGAAATAGCACGTTGCTGATTGGCTGTTGCCTCCGACTGAACTGTATATAAAGAGGGGTTTGTCTGTTGTTCGCTGCTGGGTTCACTATAAACTAAAGAGCTGTTGTCACTCATCTGGTCTCCTGCCTCGTTATTGCCCGAATCTAACATACAGAGAGTTGGCTCTTTACACAATTCAGTTATTTACCATATTTTTCAGAGTATAAGACACACTTTTTCCCTCCTAAAGGAGAGTGAAAACCTGGCTGCGTCTTATACACTGAATGTAGACCCACCATCCCATTGGCCCCCACCTTTTGGCCTCTGCCTCCCAGTAATTTACCTCCTTGCAATAAGCAGCCAACAGCAAAGAGCCCGTTTCAGCTTCAGCACAACCTGATTATCACAAGCAGTTGATTGTCAGTTGGATCAGCCTCCAGACCCTCAGCTGTTTCAGGCTGCAGGGATTGCCATTGCCCATTGCCGTGTGGGCCTCTGCTGTTTACTACAATGAGGCAAATTGCTGGGAGGCAGAGGCAGGATTTTGTTTTCTTTTGTTTTCTTCCTGCAAAAAGGTAGGTGCGTCTTATAGTCCGGAGCGCCTTATACTCCGAAAAATACGGTATTTATTTTTCATTGTTTATTTCATTATTCATACATTCATACTTTACTGCTATATTTACAGTAGCCCATCTCACAGTTTTTTTGGTAAACACAAGATTAAAAAGCAACTAATTAAGAAGAAATACTAACAAACAAAAATAAAGGTATTGAAGGAGAGTTTGAAAGGGTTTTTAATCCATTCAGATTGGCAAACATATGCTACTAATAAACACTTTCCTATATCTGAGCTACTATTTCACTTGCATATGTGTGTGTGCATACATGCACAGAAAGACACACATTTTATGTGTGCACACAGGGAAATAGGTAAATATATGTACATAAACACACTTTTTAAGAACTTTCCTGTTTGTTACTTACAATTGGTTTATTAGTTGCATTCTTTTGTATTCTTACATTGAATTGACTGTATTCAATCTCTGTTTAAACACAATCCTTAAAGCTATCCCTATAAATATGTAAATATGTAACCTCTTCTCATTCCATTCAAGTCTCTTTTAGATGCTTACCAATTACTAAATGTTTTTCTATGAGCTATTTGAGTTATTAGTGTGACTCTTAATGAAACAAATTAAGTTTCTCTCATAATTTGGAGAAATTATAGTGCACTGGACTAAAAGAGTCAGTTTTCTTTCTTAATCAGCTGCTCCTTTCTGTTCAAATCAGGCCTCAGAACAATAATGTAGCATTTAGGGGCAAAGATGCAACCCAGTAATCCAGCTGCAGAAGCCAAAATGGAAAAGATCTCCACAGCTACCATATATTTCCCCTTAGTGCTCAGATAGCTGGGAACAAATGATATCCAGACACTACAAAAGACCAACATGCTGAAGGTGATAAATTTGGCCTCATTGAAACTATCAGGCAGCTTCCTAGCCAGGAAAGCAACCATGAAACTGATAACAGTCAAGAAACCCATAAAACCAAGGGCAGTATAAAACATGATGGATGAACCTTCACTACATTCCAGAATAATTTCTTCAGATACAGAGTATGTGTCTGAATCTGGGAATGGAGGGGAAATTGCCAGCCACACACTACAAATAGTGACTTGTACCAGGGAGCAAGACAAGACAATAGTATAAGCCAGCCTTTTCCCCACCCATTTCCTCATTTTAGAGCCTGGCTTGGTGGCCATGAAAGCAAGAACAACAATGGTTGTTTTCCCCAATATACAAGAAATGGCTACAGAGAAGATGATGCTAAAAACAGTTTGCCGCAAGAGACATTTCACCTGATCTGGTTGCCCAATGAAGAGCAAAGTGCAAAGAAAGGAGAGAAGGAGAGCAATGAGGAGAACATAGGTCAGGTTCCTGTTGTTGGCTTTGACAATGGGAGTGTCCCGCTTTTTAATGAAGATCCCCAGTACCATGGCTGAGGAGAAAGAAAAGAAGAAAGCAACACTGGTCAAGGTGATTCCCAAGTTTTCTTCATACGACAAAAATGTGATCTGTTTTGGAATACAAATATTTTGAGCTTTATTGGGGTATTGATCCTCTGAACACCAGAAACAGTCATCTGCATCTGAAAAAGAAATAATTTCAGTCATATTTAAAAAGTTTATAAATGTCAGACCTAGCCCAAGAATAACACAGAACAGCCAAACTTCACTTCTTTATTTGCTCATACCATATAGACAGAATCTTGCCGGACTAAACCTATATTACTCTAATCGTAATGGATAAGTCCTGGAGATTCTAGGGAATGGCTATCCTAAAACTTCCTATTTCTTTGATCCAGCTCATGGTTGTGATTTATCTTGTCTCACTCCCTCACCTTCCATAGAAGGTGCTTGTTATGTCCTCCTCGCCTCCGTCCAAATGATAGCTTAATTAGCCGGCTCTTATCAGCTCTGGCAACAAAACAGCCAGCGTCTGCCAAGAGCCCTCATTGGCTGCCAAGACGCTGGTGAGTCACAACCTTCAGCTCTAGTCAATCCATGGATTTGCCTGATACTAAGAGACACACCAGCTCTTGCTGCCTTTTATATCCTGTGGGGTGTGACTCCATGACTCAGCACTTCCTAGGTCTGCCCCTCCCCTGTTTCTGTCACTCCCTTCTCTCCTGCCTACGAAACCTGATTGCTACAAGCCTGATTGCTGTCAGCTGGGTCTGCAGATGTGGCCTGGGGGGGGGAATAGTCAGGAGAAGAAGGCCTCATTATCTCTTTTGCTTGGCCTGCTTCTGGCTCCTGGAGCTGATCCAGGGAGGCCGCTGTTTCCGAGGTAAGTCCTGATGGCCCTTCCCCCTTACTGTCCAAATCACTTTCTGGCAGCAGGCCCGGCTCCGAGTCACTTTCGGGCATGGGGCCAGGTTCAGGGGCGGGAGCCACAACAGTGCTCCTATATTCCTGGGAAACTGCTACTTCATACCATCTCCCCCTTCATAGACATTCCACCACAATAAATGGCGAAAGCAAGCTAACTTTCATAGTAAAGTCTAAATGCTTTTCATTTAGCCTTTCTACTAAAGGTGCCTTAACTTGAGAAGACCTTTTACATTGATATTGTTCATTTACTTAAGCATTAAAAACTCTTCATTTGGATGAAAAATTATGAAATTAGGATACGATTTAAGGCAACTCATTTTTCATATTTAAGAAATTATACGATATTTTATTCTTTCAAAATTCCTTTGCAACTTGTCAATACTGTCAACTCACAAAGCATCCCTCGCCTGCTCTCGAGTTACCATAGGCAAAGGGGATGGGGAAATGGTGAAGCAGCACGGCAGCCAAAAACAAAAGCACATTCCAGACATATCTCTCTCAAGACTGTCTCCGAGGGATACCCACAGCGGCCAGAGGGGAGTGATCTCTACAACCTGCCAACATGAACAACTTGTTAAACTTGTAATTTTTTTAAAATTTGAATTTATATCTTGCCCTTCTCCGAAGACTCAGGGTGGCTTACACAGTGTTAAGCAATAGTCTTCGTCCATTTGTGTATTATACACAAAGTCAACTTTTATTGCCCCCAACAATCTGGGTCCTCATTTAACCTACCTTATAAAGGATGGAAGGCTGAGTCAACCTTGGGTCTGGTGGGACTTGAATTTGCAGTAATTGCAAGCAGCTGTGTTAATAACAGACAGACTTAGTCTGCTGAGCCACCAGAGGCCCTAATTTGATTTCTGGAAAACTTATTAGGATTTTCCTTTTATGGTATTTCTTACCTGCCTTATTTGAGATCTTCCCTTCTGGACACCGGAGGCAATCATAGCAGCAAAATGGCTTCCCTTCTATTTTCACCTTACTGTAACCGGAAACACAATGATCATTGCATGCAGAAATGGGTTGCACCTGTTGGAAATAAATAATGGAATATTCAGAAATTCTTCTTTAATATACAGAAATTCTTTAATATTCAGAAATTCTTGTATTTCAGAGGCACGGATTCCACAACTTTTGCTATATATATTTCAGATTTTTCTATTTGGCTATGGCATGAATATATTATTCACTTGGCACATTTCTGTGGTGTAAATTGTAGAGATTCCTCAGAAAATAAAATTTCTATTTAATATTCTTAGTCTTAGAATGACATCATTCTTAAAATCGGAATCATAAACATTTGTAAGAACAGTTATTATGGTCTTCACTCCATTTCACTAATATTCTGTATTAATAATATATAATATTATTATTTCCACTAGAGCAGCATTGTAGCCTAGTTGTGAAGAGGCTTGCTTTGAACTTTAAGGGGCGTGCATAAGAGCACATACGTGCCTACCGTTCCTGTCCTGTTTTTTCCCCTATGTATATATATGTTTTTTGTTTTTTTTTTATAAAAAAGTTTTATTTTTACAATCTTATCAAATAATTCATCCAATGTACAGTTATATACAATTAGTCGGGCCTGCCCAGTCACCATCCCCCTTTTTAACCTTCTTCCCTCTTCTACCTTCTTTTACTTTCCAAACCTTCCTCTCCTTCTCTTATCTACCTCCTCTCCTCCCTCCACCCTACACTCTTCTCCCTCTTCTACCCCTCTTCCTTCCTCTTCTCCTCTTTCCTACCTCCTACTCTCTTTTTCCTCCCCACCGTTCTAAAATGGCAACTGGTCAGACCCGACCCTACATTAATTATATTTATACATCTTCAATAATCCCTAGTCTCTCCACGCTTATTCACACTCTCAATTCCCTCTCCTTCAAAAATATATCTAATACAAATTATTTCCTAAATTTACTCATATGCTATTTGATATTTTTTATCTGATACTTATTTTGAATATAATCAATCCACATTTTCCATTCTAAAATATATTTTCTTGTGTATAGTCTTTCAAGTAAGCAGAAATTTTGCCATTTCTGCCAGATTTGATACTTTAAGAGTCCATTCTTCAATTGTAGGTAATTCTTCTTTCTTCCAATATTGAGCAATCAAAAGTCTTGCGGCTGTTATTAAGTTCGAATCAATTTAGTCTCTATAGCTGTACAATCCATAATTATTCCTAGTAAAAAGAACTGCGGGTAAACTTAATCTTCTTTTCAAAATATTCTGCATGATCCACCATACTTTAATCCAAAATGCTTTAACTTTTTGCAAGTCCACCATATATGATAATAAGTAGCATCTTCACAATCACATCTCCAGCATTTAGCCTGTACATTAGGATACATACATGACAATTTTTGGGGTCTAAATGCCATCTATAAAACATCTTATAAAATTTTCTCTCATATTTTGCGCTTGTGTAAATTTAACATTCCTCACCCAAATTCTTTCCCAAGTTTCCAACATTATTGGTTGCTGAAAATTTTGTGCCCACTTAATCATACAATCCTTAACCAAATCAGTCTCTGAATCTATTTCTACTAATACATTATACAACCTCTTAATATGCTGTTGACCTTGATCTCTCATTTGTTTTAACAAATTATCCTCAATTTGCTTAACACCTATTTTTGATCTAATTTCCATCTAGCTTGTAGTTGTCCATATTGGAACCATGTATAATTTTTCCTTCTTCCCCATCTTTTCTCTAGATTTTAATTGTAACTCCCCTTTTCCATACAAAGAAGTTCTTTATAAGTAACTACCTCCATCTTTTGATATATATTTATATTTTCTATCATGTGTCTCGGTTTGCCCATATTGGAATCTTTCCCTCTAATTTGTATTGATATTTCCTCCAAACCCTCAATAATGCATTTCTAATTATATTATTTTTAAATATTTTATCAACTTTCTTATCATATAATAAATAGGCATGCCACCCATATAACAAACCATAACCTTCTATATTCAGAACTCTTTCCTCAGTTAAATTAATCCAATCAGTAATTAATGATAAAACAACTGCTTCATAATACAATTTTAAATTAGGCATTTTAAGACCCCCTTTCCTTATATCCTGCATTACTTTTAATTTTATTCTTGGTTTTTGCCCATCCATACAAATTTACTAATCCCTTTTGCCATTCCTGTAATTTAATATCATTCTTAAACACCGGTATCATTTGAAACAAAAACAAAACCTGGGCAAAACATTCATTTTATAGCCGCTATTCTTCCCAGCAAAGATAGTTGTAACTTCTTCCAACTCTCCATTTCTTTCCATACCTTCTGCCACAATACCTCATAATTATTTTTGTATAATTTAACATTTGAAGCTGTAATATATATTCCTAAATATTTAACCTTTTAACGATTTCAAAACCTGAAGTTCTTTCTAACTCTTCTTTTGTTGTATATTCATATTTTTAGTTATCATCTTTGTCTTTTGCTGATTCACCTTAAATCCAGATACTTTACCATACTGACCAATTATATCTTTTAAACCAGTTACTGAGTATATTGGTTGAGATACAGTAACAACCAGGTCATCTGCAAAAGCTCTTAATCTATAATCTTGATGTTTAACTCTAATTCCCTTTATTCGATCGGAACCACGTATGTTATTCAGAAGAATTTCTAAAGTTAAAATAAAAGTAATGGGGACAAGGGACATCCCTGTCTCGTCCCTTTCTCAATTTTAAAAGTTTCTGTTAACCCACCATTTACTATTATTTGTGCTGTTTGCTTCTGATATATTGCTTTAATTGCACGAATAAAATAATCCCCAAATTGCATTTTTCTATTACTTTAAACAAAACTGCCAATCCAATCTATCAAAAGCTTTTTCAGCATCCAAAAAGGAATGCCGCTGATACTTGGTTGTTTCGTTCCAAATATTCAAGTAAATTTACGATTTGCCTCACATTATATCTCATCTGCCTACCCTTAATAAATCCTGACTGATCATTATGAATTATTTGATTCATCACTGGCATTAATCTATTAGCCAATATCTTGGTAAATATCTTGTAATCAGTATTTAAAAGTGATATAGGCCTATAATTCTCTGCTTTAATACCATCTCGATCTTCCTTCGGTATTAACGAAATAAAGGCTGTCCTCCATGAAGGGGGAACATCTCCTCCCATTTGAATTTTATTAAATAACTCTTTAAGTGGTTCAACCATCTCATTTTGTAAATTTTTATAATAAACAGCTGTTAAACCATCTGTTCCTGGTGCTTTACCGATTTTAAGTTGTTTGATTGCTAAGAAAATTTCCTCTGAAGTAATTAATTGATTCAATTCTTCTCTTTGATTTTCTGTAAGCTCACAAATATTTTGTTGTTGTAAATATCTTTCTATCTCTGTATCATCAACCATATCCCTAGAATATAACTTACTATAATACTCTAAAATGCTTTTTAATCAAGTTCTTTTGATAAACTTCCTTACCCCTATATTCTATTTTATCAATCGTTCGTGATTTCTGTTTTTCCTTATTAAATAGGCAAGCCATCTTCCTGGCTTATTGGCATTATTAAACGATTATGTTTTACATATTGTAAATTAATTGCTACTTGATCTGCCATCAACATATTAAACTGACCTCTCAATATATTTATTGATTCTTTTATTTTACTATTTCCTGGGCTATTTATCAATAATTGTTCTTTCTTTTAATTTCCTCTTCCAGTTCCTTTTTCTTTTCTGCAATTTATTTTTGTATTTAATATTCATTTGTATAAGATTTCCTCTCATATAAGCCTTACTGGAGTCCCAAATCATCTCTATAGATGTCTCTTTTTCATATTCATAATAAAAATTCTTTCATTTGTTTTTACATTCATTTACATTTTGTTCATATTTAAACAAATTCTCATTCAACCTCCATGATCTCCTAGCCTCCTTTTCCGATCAAATTCAATCCAAACTGGACTATGATCAGATAAAGTTCTTGAACAAATCTTCGTCTTCTTCACTCTAGAATACAAGTCATTAGTAATCAAAATAAAATCAATCCTCGAAAATGATTGGTGCCTATCAGAAAAGAAGGTAAAATCCTCTCTTCTGTATTATGTTCTCTCCAAATATCTCTTAATTCCAAGTCCTCCATCATATCAAAAAGCCTTTGGTAATTTCGCCCGCTTGATATCTTCCTTAAGCTTTTTTGTCTTTTGAGTATCCAACACACCATTCCAATCACCCATTAATATATATGATTTATAATCCCAAAATACTATTCTTTTATGTAAAACTTGAAAAATTTTCTTGTTGTTGATTCGAGCATAAACTCCTATTAATAATGTCTTCTTTCCTCCAACAAGAGTTCAATAGCAATGTATCTTCCTTGCTTATCCACCTCAATTAATTTTGCTGATATATCCTTCTTTATATATATAACTAAACCATTTTTTTCTCCAAAGAGGAGGCAACAAATGTACTCCCAGTTTTGAATTTATCAAATATTTCTGGTCTAAAGATCTAATATGTGTTTCTTGTAAACAAGTAATGTCATTTTAAATTGTTTCAAATAATGAAATACTTTCCTTCTCTTCTGGTGAATTCAAACCATTAACATTCCAAGATAATAGTTTAATTGCCATTATCGGCCAAAGGAAACTTTTGGAATACTAGCCGCAAATCACATTTTGCTTTAGGCCTTGCTCCTCCCACTGTTTCCGTTGTAGTAGTTGCCAGTTGTTGTTGTGCCTTCATCTCTTGTTCCTTGCGTTTAGCAGCAGCTCTTGTCAGCCTTTGTTCTTTTGAATCTGGACCCGTCATAGGTATTTCCAACACTTGTAATAAATCTTCTTCCATCGCAATCTGTTCTTGAACCTGCTTCACTTCTCTTTCCTTCACTTCAGTCTCCTTTCTTCTAGCATCCAGTGGAGAAAGACTTCCAACTTTTAATGCCTCAACATAAAATTCTCTCGCTTTTCCAACTGTATTGAGACGATGTACTTCCTGCATAATATACTATTATACCAGTTGGAATATCCCATCTATATTCAATCTGACGTTTTTAAGTTTTAATTCGGCCAAATTGAATTAGTTTTTTAAAAGATTTTTTAAATTTTATATTATATGTATAATTGTTTTTATCTGGCTGTAAACCACCTTGAGTCCTTTGGGAGAAGGGCGGTATAGAAATCAAATAAATAAATAATGGAATATTCAGAAATTCTTTAATATACAGAAATTCTTTAATATACAGAAATTCTTTAATATTCAGAAATTCTTTAATATACAGAAATTCTTCTTTAATATACAGAAATTCTTCTTTAATATTCAGAAATTCTTTAATATACAGAAATTCTTCTTTAATATTCAGAAATTCTTCTTTAATATTCAGAAATTCTTTAATATACAGAAATTCTTTAATATACAGAAATTCTTTAATATTCAGAAATTCTTTAATATTCAGAAATTCTTTAATATTCAGAAATTCTTTAATATTCAGAAATTCTTCTTTAATATTCAGAAATTCTTTAATATTCAGAAATTCTTTAATATACAGAAATTCTTTAATATACAGAAATTCTTTAATATACAGAAATTCTTCTTTAATATTCAGAAATTCTTCTTTAATATTCAGAAATTCTTTAATATACAGAAATTCTTTAATATACAGAAATTCTTCTTTAATATTCAGAAATTCTTCTTTAATATTCAGAAATTCTTTAATATTCAGAAATTCTTCTTTAATATTCAGAAATTCTTCTTTAATATTCAGAAATTCTTTAATATTCAGAAATTCTTCTTTAATATTCAGAAATTCTTTAATATTCAGAAATTCTTCTTTAATATACAGAAATTCTTTAATATTCAGAAATTCTTCTTTAATATACAGAAATTCTTTAATATTCAGAAATTCTTGTATTTCAGAGGCACGGATTCCACAACTTTTGCTATATATATTTCAGATTTTTCTATTTGGCTATGGCATGAATATATTATTCACTTGGCACATTTCTGTGGTGTAAATTGTAGAGATTCCTCAGAAAATAAAATTTCTATTTAATATTCTTAGTCTTAGAATGACATCATTCTTAAAATCGGAATCATAAACATTTGTAAGAACAGTTATTATGGTCTTCACTCCATTTCACTAATATTCTGTATTAATAATATATAATATTATTATTTCCACTAGAGCAGCATTGTAGCCTAGTTGTGAAGAGGCTTGCTTTGAACTCAGAAGTTTAAGACTTCAACCCTAGGTAATGACAGATGTTTCTCTCCTAGGGTGCAAAGGAAAAAAAATATCTGCTGTGAACTCTGTGTGGCATCAGGAAGGCATCTGGCCAGTAAATGCTCAGCTTCCTCCAATCACCCCAACTTTATCCTGAATTAAGGTATTACAGGAGTCATAAAAGGAGAGTAATATTATGATTTTCACTACATTCCTTATTCTACAGATAAAAGCAAACCTGTTGAAAACTTACCATTTATTTAGATTTGTTCAGGATTTACAGTTGCAGACCAAAATAAAATTTCTATTTAATATTCTTAGTCTTAGAATGACATCATTCTTAAAATCGGAATCATAAACATTTGTAAGAACATGGCCTTCACTCCATTTCACTAATATTCTGTATTAATAATATATAATATTATTATTTCCACTAGAGCAGCATTGTAGCCTAGTTGTGAAGAGGCTTGCTTTGAACTCAAAAGTTTAAGAGTTCAACCCTAGGTAATGACAGATGTTTCTCTCCTAGGGTGCAAAGGAAAAAAAATATCTGCTGTGAACTCTGTGTGGCATCAGGAAGGCATCTGGCCAGTAAATGCTCAGTTTCCTCCAATCACCCCAACTTTATCCTGAATTAAGGTATTACAGGAGTCATAAAAGAAGAGTAATATTATGATTTTCACTACATTCCTTATTCTACAGATAAAAGCAAACCTGTTGAAAACTTACCATTTATTTAGATTTGTTCAGGATTTACAGTTGCAGACCAAAATAAAATTTCTATTTAATATTCTTAGTCTTAGAATGACATCATTCTTAAAATCGGAATCATAAACATTTGTAAGAACAGTTATTATGGTCTTCACTCCATTTCACTAATATTCTGTATTAATAATATATAATATTATTATTTCCACTAGAGCAGCATTGTAGCCTAGTTGTGAAGAGGCTTGCTTTGAACTCAGAAGTTTAAGACTTCAACCCTAGGTAATGACAGATGTTTCTCTCCTAGGGTGCAAAGGAAAAAAAATATCTGCTGTGAACTCTGTGTGGCATCAGGAAGGCATCTGGCCAGTAAATGCTCAGCTTCCTCCAATCACCCCAACTTTATCCTGAATTAAGGTATTACAGGAGTCATAAAAGGAGAGTAATATAATGATTTTCACTACATTCCTTATTCTACAGATAAAGGCAAACCTGTTGAAAACTTACCATTTATTTAGATTTGTTAAGGATTTACAGTTGCAGACCAAAATAAAATTAAAAGAATGATATGCCAAAAAGAAATTGCACAGCAGCAACTATCACTTTCGCTTTCCACTCGTTAACTTGTTAACAATTCGCCTCCATTTTCTTGCTGTTTTCAAGCTTGTTACAAAGTATCGGGAATCGGCTTGGCTACTTACTTAAAGTTCTCCCACTTTCGCTCTGTCCGTATAATCCTTTATTGTCCAAAATAAATCTCGGCGTTTGGTCGTGGTGATTGGTTCCAAGCAGAAGAATTTATTTATTTATTTATTTTTTTATTTATTTTTATTTATTTACTTTTATATATCAATATAAATCATCATCATCATCATCATCATCATCATCATCATCATCATCATCATCATCATCATCATCATCATCATCATCATCATCATCATCATCATCATCATCATCATCATCATCATCATCATCATCATCATCATCATCATCATCATCATCATCATCATCATCATCATCATCATCATCATCATCATCATCATCATCATCATCATCATCATCATCATCATCATCATCATCATCATCATCATCATCATCATCATCATCATCATCATCATCATCATCATCATCATCATCATCATCATCATCATCATCATCATCATCATCATCATCATCATCATCATCATCATCATCATCATCATCATCATCATCATCATCATCATCATCATCATCATCATCATCATCATCATCATCATCATCATCATCATCATCATCATCATCATCATCATCATCATCATCATCATCATCATCATCATCATCATCATCATCATCATCATCATCATCATCATCATCATCATCATCATCATCATCATCATCATCATCATCATCATCATCATCATCATCATCATCATCATCATCATCATCATCATCATCATCATCATCATCATCATCATCATCATCATCATCATCATCATCATCATCATCATCATCATCATCATCATCATCATCATCATCATCATCATCATCATCATCATCATCATCATCATCATCATCATCATCATCATCATCATCATCATCATCATCATCATCATCATCATCATCATCATCATCATCATCATCATCATCATCATCATCATCATCATCATCATCATCATCATCATCATCATCATCATCATCATCATCATCATCATCATCATCATCATCATCATCATCATCATCATCATCATCATCATCATCATCATCATCATCATCATCATCATCATCATCATCATCATCATCATCATCATCATCATCATCATCATCATCATCATCATCATCATCATCATCATCATCATCATCATCATCATCATCATCATCATCATCATCATCATCATCATCATCATCATCATCATCATCATCATCATCATCATCATCATCATCATCATCATCATCATCATCATCATCATCATCATCATCATCATCATCATCATCATCATCATCATCATCATCATCATCATCATCATCATCATCATCATCATCATCATCATCATCATCATCATCATCATCATCATCATCATCATCATCATCATCATCATCATCATCATCATCATCATCATCATCATCATCATCATCATCATCATCATCATCATCATCATCATCATCATCATCATCATCATCATCATCATCATCATCATCATCATCATCATCATCATCATCATCATCATCATCATCATCATCATCATCATCATCATCATCATCATCATCATCATCATCATCATCATCATCATCATCATCATCATCATCATCATCATCATCATCATCATCATCATCATCATCATCATCATCATCATCATCATCATCATCATCATCATCATCATCATCATCATCATCATCATCATCATCATCATCATCATCATCATCATCATCATCATCATCATCATCATCATCATCATCATCATCATCATCATCATCATCATCATCATCATCATCATCATCATCATCATCATCATCATCATCATCATCATCATCATCATCATCATCATCATCATCATCATCATCATCATCATCATCATCATCATCATCATCATCATCATCATCATCATCATCATCATCATCATCATCATCATCATCATCATCATCATCATCATCATCATCATCATCATCATCATCATCATCATCATCATCATCATCATCATCATCATCATCATCATCATCATCATCATCATCATCATCATCATCATCATCATCATCATCATCATCATCATCATCATCATCATCATCATCATCATCATCATCATCATCATCATCATCATCATCATCATCATCATCATCATCATCATCATCATCATCATCATCATCAAGACCAAAATAAAATTAAAAGAATGATATGCCAAAAAGAAATTGCACAGCAGCAACTACATATGCTCCTTCATTGTATCACCTTCAGTTCTTGTTTCTGTCTAGATTAGGACAGCACAAAACCTGGGTTCCTTCTAAGAGACTCTGCTTTCTCATTTAGTACGAAGTGAGTCTGTCATTTACACCTCTATAACTGTCTGGTTCGGTTCTGCAACCCAACAAGAAAGACACGGACTTCAGAGGATAATTAGAACTGCAGAAAAAATAATTGCTACCAACCTGCCTTCCATTGAGGACCTGTATACTGCACGAATCAAGAAGAGGGCCGTGAAAATAGTTACAGATCCCTCACATCATGGACATAAACTGTTTCAACTCCTACCCTCAAAACGATGCTATAGAGCCTTGCACACCAGAACAACTAGACACAAGAACAGTTTTTCCCCGAAGGCCATCACTCTGCTAAAAAAATAATTCCCTCTACGCTGTCAAACTATTTACTAAATCTGCACTACTATTAATCTTCTCATTGTTCCCATCACCAATCTCTTTCCACTTATGACTGTTGGACTGTAACTTTGTTGCTGGCAATCCTTATGATTTATATTGATATATTGACCATCATTTGTGTTGTAAATGTTGTACCTTGATGAACGTATCTTTTCTTTTATGTACACTGAGAGCATATGCACCAAGACAAATCCCTTGTGTGTCCAATCACACTTGGCCAATAAAAAATTCTATTCTATTCTATTCTATTCTATTCTATTCTATTCTATTCTATTCTATTCTATTCTATTCTATTCTATTCTATTCTATTCTATTCTATTCTTCCTCCAATCACCTCAACTTTATCCTGAATTAAGGGATTACAAGAGTCATAAAAGGAGAGTAATATTATGATTTTCACTACATTCCTTATTTTACAGATAAAAGCAAACCAGTTGAAAACTTACCATTTATTTAGATTTGTTAAGGATTTACAGTTGCAGATGAAAATAAAATTAAAAGAATGATATGCCAAAAAGAAATTGCACAGCAGCAACTACATATGCTTCTATCACCTTCAGTTCTGATTCTTTCTGTCTAGATTAGGACAGCACAAAACCTGGGTTCCTTCTAAGAGACTCTGCTTTCTCATTTAGTACGAAGTGAGTCTGTCATTTACACCTCTATAACTGTCTGGTTCGGTTCTGCAACCCAACAAGAAAGACACGGACTTCAGAGGATAATTAGAACTGCAGAAAAAATAATTGCTACCAACCTGCCTTCCATTGAGGACCTGTATACTGCACGAATCAAGAAGAGGGCCGTGAAAATAGTTACAGATCCCTCACATCCTGGACATAAACTGTTTCAACTCCTACCCTCAAAACGACGCTATAGAGCCCTGCACACCAGAACAACTAGACACAAGAACAGTTTTTTCCCGAAGGCCATCACTCTGCTAAACAAATAATTCCCTCAATGCTGTCAAACTATTTACTAAATCTGCACTACTATTAATCTTCTCATCGTTCCCATCACCAATCTCTTTCCACTTATGACTGTATGACTGTAACTTTGTTGCTGGCAATCCTTATGATTTATATTGATATATTGACCATCATTTGTGTTGTAAATGTTGTACCTTGATGAACGTATCTTTTCTTTTATGTACACTGAGAGCATATGCAGCAAGACAAATCCCTTGTGTGTCCAATCACACTTGGCCAATAAAAAATTCTATTCTATTCTATTCTATTCTATTCTATTCTATTCTATTCTATTCTATTCTATTCTATTCTATTCTATTCTATTCTTCCTCCAATCACCCCAACTTTATCCTGAATTACAGGATTACAAGAGTCATAAAAGGAGAGTAATATTATGATTTTCACTACATTCCTTATTTTACAGATAAAAGCAAACCGGTTGAAAACTTACCATTTATTTAGATTTGTTAAGGATTTACAGTTGCAGAAGAAAATAAAATTAAAAGAATGATATGCCAAAAAGAAATTGCACAGCAGCAACTACATATGCTTCTATCACCTTCAGTTCTGATTGTTTCTGTCTAGATTAGGACAGCACGAAACCTGGGTTCCTTCTCAGAGACTCTGCTTTCTCATTTAGTATGAAGTGTATCATTCTCTGTTGTGACCAGTCTGAATTTATTGAATTGTTTGTTTCTGAACAACAGCAACAACAACAACAACAACAACAGAATTGGAAGGGACCTTAGAGGCCTTCTAGTCCAACCCCCTGCCCAGGCAGGAAACCCTACACCATCTCAGACAGATGGTTATCCAACATTTTCTTAAAAATTTCCAGTTTGGAGCATATATAACTTCTGCAGGCAAGTTGTTCCACTTATTAATTTTTCTAACTGTCAGGAAATTTCTCCTTAGTTCTAAGTTGCTTCTTTCCTTGATTAGTTTCCACCCATTGCTTCTTGTCCTGCCTTCAGGTGCTTTGGAGAATAGCCTGACTCCCTCTTCTTTGTGGCACCTTATTATGGAGATGTATAGGGCATTTCAAAATATCTGTTCAATTGTCCTAATTTTAGTATCAAAAAACATCATAAGTCTCTTGAATAGGAAATTTTATTGGACCTCTTGATCAATAACATGGTTCTTGATCAATAGCATGAAACATATTCTAAGTATGCCAGTTTGGCTCTCCCCCCTCCCCCCACTAATTTTCATGCAATGAAAATAAAAGCATTTTGAGTACTTTTTTCAAATTCTTTTACTCCTTGTTCATTTGGACAGTAGGATATATTCCATAACACTACTACTACTACTACTACTACTACTACTACTACTACTACTACTATTTCTTCTTCTTCTTCTTCTTCTTCTTCTTCTTCTTCTTCTTCTTCTTCTTCTTCTTCTTCTTCTTCTTTTCCTCCTCCTCCTCCTCCTCCTCCGCTTCCTCCTTCTTCTTCATTGCGAAGTCATGTCCGACCCATTGTGACCCCATGGACAACGTTCCTCCAGGCCTTTCTTTCTATCCTCTACCATCCTCTGGAGTCCATTTAAGCTCACGCCAACTCCATCCAGCCACTCATTCTCTGTCATCCCCTTCTTCTCTTGCCCTCAATCTTTCCCAGCATTAGGCTCTTCTCCAGTAAGTCCTTCCTTCTCATTAGGTAGCCAAAGTATTTGAGTTTCATCTTCAGGATCTGGCCTTCTAAAGAGCAGTCAGGGTTGATTTCCTCTAGGACTGACCAGTTTGATCGCCTTGCCATCCAAGGGTCTTGCAGGTGTCTTCTCCAGCACCATAGTTCAAAGGCCACAATTCTTTGGCTCTTAGCCTTTCTTATGGTCCAACTTTCACAGCCATACATTGCAACTGGGAAAACCATTGCATTGACTATATGCACTTTTGTTGGCAGGGTGATGCTTTTTAGTAAGATCACATTCACAATGATTAGAAGAAAATTATCTGAAAACTGAAGCATGATATGAATAAGGAGATAACCATTTCACATATTCTGAGATAAGTGAAGAGCCTACCTTCTTAAACATGGTGGGCCAGGTAATAATCTCTGCAAAAATGGACAACAGCTTGTTTGGGGGAGCAAATGGATCTACTTTCCCAACTTTGACTCGATGGAAGGATTGGTTGGGGAAAGTGACCCAGTTGATTACATCAAAGCCAGTTGCTATTTTCCCAGTTTGATCAAAGAAAATATTTTCTCCTGCACTATTGTTAAATGAAACAGTCCTCAGGTGCTTATGAAGCTAAAGAAAATTAAATTAAAAATGGTAAGAATATACAAAGTTAATCAAATACAGATTAATGGTAGCTAAATATTTCCACTGCTGGAATGGCCTGGGAATAGCCCGGACCTTAACCCAATTGAAAATCTATTGAGCCGAGTGAAGAAACTTGTTAGTCAGAAGCAACCCAGCAATAAAACCCAGTTAATAGAAGCAATCATGCAATCTTGGTTTCACATTATAACATCTGCAGAACTAAAAGACTTTGTTCACTCCATGGGAAGACGTTGTAAGGCCATAATTCATGCTAAAGGTTACCCAACTAAGTATTCACTGACATGGTGATAATTTATGTACATCTTGTCTTTTCTATGTGTTTCACTTTTTTCTTTATATTGTAACTGCTATTCCAATAGCAGATCCTTCATAAAAGTTATTGTATTACATTCTGGATTAAATTATCTTTCCATCGATAAATAATTTTATGGTGCTATTCCCCAAAAATAATGGTGTTATTAGCTAGTTTTAGAAAATATAAAGGTAAAGGTTCCCCTCGCACATACGTGGTAGTCGTTACTGACTCTAGGGGGCGGTGCTCATCTCCATTTCAAAGTTGAAGAACCAGCACTGTCCGAAGACGTCTCTGTGGTCATGTGGCCGGCATGACTCAACGCCAAAGACACACGGAACGCTGTTACCTTCCCACCAAGGTGGTCCCTATTTTTTCTACTTGCATTTTTACGTGCTTTTGAAACTTCTAGGTTGGCAGAAGCTGAGACAAGTAATGGGAGCTCAACCCATTACACGGCAGTTTCCCAAAATCTTTTGGGAAAATTTTGACCACTACTGTATATTCAAAGATCAAGATAAAGTGGTTTGCAACCAGATGCCTCTGTGGCTCAGACTGCTAATGCAGTCTGTTATTAATAGCAGCTACTTGCAATTACTGCAGGTTCTAGTCCCACCAGGCCCAAGGTTGACTCAGCCTTCCATCCTTTATAGGGTAGGTAAAATGAGGACCCAGATTGTTGGGGGCAATAAGACTATTGCTAACATAGTGTAAGCTGCCCTGAGTCTTCGGAGAAGGGCGGGATATAAATGCAAAAAAAAAAAAATTATAATAAGTTGCTTCATTATTCATTTTGAGTTGCCAAATGCTATTCATCATTATTCATTCTGAGTTTCCATATAGAATCAAGACAATTCTCACTCTTATTGCATTCCCTATGCAATTTCTGCTCAATGTCCTCTTTCTCTTTCTTCCCACTGACTGCCTTTTCCTTACTCCTCCTTTGTAGACCTCTCATAATGTTGAAAATAATAATCAAGATTGCATCAAAATGTTCTATTGGATGTTCTAGTGGTTCCTGCTTAATATGGAAAGGGAATTCATTCCCCACTTTACCTGCCACA
Organism: Ahaetulla prasina; assembly: GCF_028640845.1. NCBI lineage: Eukaryota > Metazoa > Chordata > Lepidosauria > Squamata > Colubridae > Ahaetulla > Ahaetulla prasina. The sequence continues at coordinate 13,554,464 of NC_080542.1, forward strand.
CATTCTTATTCAAAATTCTCACTTTGGATTTTTTTCTGGTTGACATCCATCTGTGCTGGGATGAAAGCAGGGCTTGCAAAGCATGTGCCACAGCATGGACAGCATTGTAGACACTGTAACTCTGTCCAGTCATTCTGGTGTCAAATACGGATTGAGGAAGAGTCTCCAGTTGCTCCTCACCTGTGCATTCGTTCACAGCATCGTCCTCTAACACGGCACTGGAGAAAGAACATTGAAATGCACTTTCCCAAAATATCCTCATCAAGCTGTCTTCCTCGGCAAGAGTGACTTTTCTCATCTGAAGAAATCTCTTGAATTCTAAGATGTCCTTTGAGGAAACTTGAAATGACACAGAACCGTGGATGAAATCCATACTCTGGAATCTTTGAAAATGAAGTGATGAGAACTCCATTTGGGCTGGCATTATCCAAATTTTGTCTTTTTTCTTCACTTCACTGTATTTGAATTCTGAAATAGAGGGCAACATTCTGAAAACAGCCGTTTCCTGGTTTTCGCAATAGCCGATCACAGCGTTGGCTCTGCTCCTCATGATAACATTGTAAATCTTTGTATAGTGTGTAAGTGTACCTACAACTTCATTGGAAACAGATCCTTTTGGTAACTCTTCCACAAAGTCAAAGCATATACCTTCCTGAGAAAATAGAGCAATCCTATTCTGTAGAAACCCGTCTCGTTTATCGGTACTTTGGACAATCAGCCCAATCCATATCCACTGGAAATAGAGCAGCAGTTGGATCATCCCCTTAATTTGAAGATCTTCATTTGGAAACGTCTGGTGCAAGAAAGCAGCCTGTGTGCTGACATCTATCACTGGAGCAGAGCCATAGGTGAGCTGAGGAAATTACATGTGAAAGCCAATAATTTTGACCAACAAATAGCAGAAATTATTCAAAACGCAATTGGCAGATAGATGTGGGATGGCGATCAATGAGATAGGACTTACTAAAAAAATAAAAATAAAAGACTGCTTTCCTAAGATAAAGAATAATTTGTTCAGAATCAGAATAAAAGTGTGACAGAATAATACAGTCGGAAGGGATCTTTCCTACTCCAAGCCCCTGCTCAGACAAGAGACCTTATATCTGTGATGGTGAACCTTTGGCGTTCCCACGTGCTGGCCTGCATGCTGGAAGTGGCACATGAAACCATCCTGCAAGGTATGCGCAGCCCTGCTGGCCTTCACGGCGTGGGAGCAGCGATACCCGGAAGAGCAGCACCCAGATACTGGCCTGGAAGCACACCTGACGAACAGCTGGCCATCGTGCATGCGCGCAACGTCAACCCGGAAGGTCGGGTGCCGGCCTGCGCATGTGTGCTGGAACGCTGCTCTTCTGGGTTATGCCACTCCCACGAGTGTGACGGCCAACTGACCGGCATGCGTAAGATCATAGGAATGCAGAAGAGGAGCCAGCAAGGCAGCGGATTCTTCATGGGGTAGTTCTCCACTGCAAAAACATATGGACTACTAACCTTGAACAAGGCAAAGCAAAAGATGCAATCTACATAGACTTCTGCAAAGCTTTTGACTCAGTAGTACATGATAAACTTCTCCTAAAACTAAAATTCTATGGTATTTCAGGACCTCTTCACAATTGAATAAATGCCTTCCTGTCAAACAGACAACAAGTGGTCAAAATTGGCAACGCTCTATCAAATCCTGTTTTTGTCAAAAGTAGCGATCCCCAAGGCAGCGTTCTTGGACCAACGCTCTTCATACTATACATAAATGATCTCTGTGACCTTATCTCAAGTTATTGTGTTCTCTTTACTGACGATGTCAAACTATTTAACACCACCAACAATACTTCTACCCTTCAAAAAGACCTTGACTTTGTATCCGATTGGTCTAAAACTTGGCAACTCCAAATCTCAAACAGCAAATGCTCAGTCTTACATGTTGGAAAAAAGAACCTAAACACTAAGTATAAGCTTGATGGACATTACCTTACTGATGACCCCCACCCTGTTAAAGACCTTGGAGTTTTCATATCAAATGATCTAAGTGCCAAAGCCCACTGCAACTACACAGCAAAAAAGGCTCTATGAGTTAAAATCTAATTTTACGTAGCTTATTTTCCAAAAACTCTACACTACTAACCAGACCATACAAAAGATTTGCTAGACCTATTCTTGAATACAGCTCACCTGTCTGGAACCCATACCACATCTCTGACATTAATACAATTGAACACGTCCAG